>NC_056743.1:1659663043-1659820543 GCF_019279795.1 Protopterus annectens
CAACTATGTTGGGGTGGTTATGGGAAAGTCAGGCATGGAGGTTAGGGATTTTATTTTGAAGCCTGTGGACATTAATTGTAGAAATGTGATTGGTCTTGGGGGGCCAGGATGTGAAGGAGAGGGAAAAGTGGTGGATGGGGTGTCAGTGGGGCCAGGGTTGGGGTGGATGTCACTGGAAAGAGAGAGGGAAATTTGGTGTAGTATGCATGTAATATAGTCTAATATGGAAGGAGAGTTTAAGTAGTGATAAAGAGAATATTTGTTGAGGTGTGGATGGTGGGGTAAGTTAGGTGGGGGTAGGATAGGTAGTATTTTGTGTTTATATAAGAGGATTGTGTTAGAGGAATACAGCTCATGAATTATAGAGGAGAATGAAGGTGGGATGGTGTGCCGGAAATAGGATGTGTAATGTGATGGTGAAGTATGGGAGGGGTTAGGGAGCTGTGTAAGGTAACTAAGGGTGGTTATTAGTGGTATGATTAATTTCAAACTGAGGAAATATGGTTTGGTATAGAACATCGTTTAGTTGGAGGTGGTATCTATAAGTTTAGAGTGCGAAGAATAGGAGGAGTTATGGGTGATTGGACAGGCATAGGTATGGGAGGAGTTAGGGATAGATAAATGTACAGGTAGTGGGGGCGGTTGGTAATTGGGGGAAGGATAGAGAGTGGAGTGAGCCTGAAGGGTGAATGAAGCAAGAGCCTGTCTAGCAGAGGCAAAAACATATCAGTGATTGTGTTGATAATGTATAACTGTTAATTTCACTGTCTAAGAAAGCAAATTATTATTTACTAGCTAGTAACACTTAAGTCTTTTCTGTTACACTAGTTAGAGGTTCTGGCAGATCCAACAATAGCAAAAAATAGTTACTGAGTGGCAAGCACCTAGGACAGGTTGGGATTTGCTGTACTAGGCAAGGAGGAGATTTATGGAGCTCAGCTGCCACCTAGCATTGACGCAGCAGTGTTAGAAGTAGAATAGAATAGTTATGGGGGTAGTCGCTGCGAGTGTGCACACTATCGGAGAGCACTTGGCACAGTAGTATTGTACAAAAGCAGATTCTACTTAGAGATAGTCCCGCAGGAGCTTACATGCATGGAAAGGCAAGATATGACACTTTTGTCCTGGGGAAAGCAGTTAAACACTTTTGGTCCTTCTGGCCATAGTGTTGTCACTTGTAGTTCTTAAGGTCAATTGGAAGGGAGGGGGGAGTTGAGAGATCAATGCAAGCAGCACACTACATGCTGGGACTAGGGGACTACTGACTGTCCTGCATTTTGCTTTCCTTAAAAATTATAAGTGAGAATGACAATAATGGGAAGTGCAGCAACAGTAAAAGTGTATGGAAAATGTATTTAAAACCAGGACCATCTCTATGGCAATCCGATGCTTACACCTGTTGCCACAACATGGTTAAGAAAAGACTTGTCTGTATTGCAGTTCATTGCAATAACCTGCAATATCACAACAGTAAAACAAAGGTTGCATACCCTATACTAGAATACAGGGCCATATATACCCCATCCATATACTTACACCTTCTGCCACAGAATTATTTACATGATATTGCCTATTTTACTATTCATTCTTAAGGTCTCATTGTTAACTGTCATGCAACATTGCTTAGTGGGTTTCAGCAATGCCAAGTAGTATTAATTGAATGCATGCAGTTTCTATTTTTAGCAATCTGGGTCCTGTCTACTTCTGGGTTCCAGTTTGTGCACTGCTGCACTCTGCGCACACCAGATAAGCACAGCCATACCTGACATTCATTTTCCTCCCTTTCCCGTGCTTATGCTGAGTGGCATGGTATGCAAACACAGGAAAAGAAAAAATTATAAAAGTGACGGAGAAAGAATGTTAACCAGGTAACATCTGGCCCCAAAAAGAAAAGTATCAGTGCATTAACATGTGTGTTGCAGATTAAGTAGCAGGTGTTTTTCTTAGACTCAATAGTAACTATCAGACTTTAGCAATGAGGCTCCCGTTTGTGCAGTGCTTAGCAATGTGAAAACAGGAATATCTTGCATATGTATACACTGTGCTAAATTGTTGTGCAATGGAAAACTGCATATTATTAAGTATTACTGCTGTTCATTGTCCACTTTTTGTGTATGACATGACATTAAATGTGGAAAAATTAAGAAAATGAAGAACCTATTTCACAGTATGTCACATATTTGCAATGCAGCCATGTGCTCCCCCCAAGCACTGTAACACTGGTGTCTCAGTACTTTTTCCACATATATATCACTGACACTACAGAAAGTAATATCAAATGTTGTGTCACATGCAATGCACATTAATCTGGTAACATGCAGAACTACAACTATTGACCCATAAGCCTAACAAGCCTTATCTGCAAGGCTAGGGAAGGGATCAGCATGGACTTTATCCACAGGGGCGTAGTTGGCCTTCAACACACTTGAATCAACCTATGTTGTATTTGTCAAGGTTGGATCTTGCCTATTGAACTGTGTGGACTTCTTTGATATTGAACCCAAAGACCTGGATGACAGATAACAGGACATACTGCATATGTTCAGTTATCGAAGGCCTTTGATAATATCCACCATTCATGTCTCATAGTCAAAATGCACCATCTGGAATTAAGCTATATAGTACTAGCTGGATAGGCAACTGGCTCACCAGCAGAACACACAATTTCAAAGTTGGGACTGCATCTCCAGCACTAGCCCACTCACCAGTGGAATACCAAAGGAATCTATCTTGGGCATCAACTTTGTGGAAACTGCTTCCATGAAGTACAGGCAATGGTAAGTTGCCTGTGGTTTACCACATTTGCAAATGACTGTTGATTACACACAGTCATACAGATTGCCCCAGTGATGGTAACATATTACAGAAGGGACTGACAGAGACAACGGATTGGTGCCAAACTCACAGATTGAACCTTACAGCAAACAATGCCTTATTGTGCCCTTTGGGAATGAAGTATTCTTGCTAATTATGGTATATACATAGTACCTCTCTCAGCTCAAAGACAGTGTTGTGAGACTTGTGAACAAATGTTCATAGCAATCTACACTTTCATCGCTATGTGTCCATAATGGTGAGACACACATTCTGCATTGTGCACATCATATATATGGACATTAAATCTGAGACCAGGGAGGTAATAGCTCTGTTGTACTCCACCTTTATCAGACCACTAATTGAGTACAAGGCTCCCTTCTGTCCATACCTCACCAGACAGCTGCAGCAATTGGAGAAAAATTAGAGGTTTGTGACTGGGAGAATTCAGGTCCTCCAAACATCACATACATGGAAAGATTGCAACACCTGTTACTGTACTCGGTTTCCTGCAAACTGTTGCGAGGTGACCTAAGCAGAGAAGTCTCATACACTGCCCTACTAGAAATGATGGATGTCTGCAAATCAAATGGGACAGGAATAACTTGGCCTAGGGTTCTCAGTCTAGCCTATGTCATAAACAGAACATCCAGGGAAGACAGATATATTCCCAGCAACTCACTGTCCTCTGTTATAGGCTCCCACTGCATGTAAAGCAGTGCTCATCAATGACCCTGTTTAAGAGTAACATTCATTACTGGTTCAGTGCTTGTAAAATCACCTGTGAGCTGGCACCCATGTCCCTCAGAGACAGACCCATTTGTCACTGCTCACAAAATTACTCTGCTAACAGCAACCATCTAAATATGCTTATTAACTGTACTTGTGTTTTCAAAAAGCTAGGCTATTATTGGCTCGTGTAAACTGATTACCACGTAGTCATGAAAATTACATATGCAACATGTGAGAGATGCAACTTTACAATGAATCTAGAATAAATGATCTCTCTCAGATAAATCAGATATCAAACAGGTTGTCAACACACACACACACACACACACACACACACACACACACACACACACACACACACACACACAGACAAACATTTCAACTCCTCCTCAACAGACCAAGTGCACAACACCTATCCCCACATATGCAGCAGTAGTCATTAGAAGCTTACCAAAAGAGCAGAGGCCTCACAAATGCAAACCTTCTGCACAGATCATAGTCTCAATGTCAAAATTATATATACAATATGTGAGAGATGCAACTATACAATGAATTTAGAATAAATGCACTCTCTCAGATAACAAATCAGATATCAGACAGGTTGACAATACACAGGGTCTATATTAAAAGACCAAATAGTTAGGTGATCGAACACCTAAACATCAATCTTCTAATATCGAACCACACAATGTCGAACATTTCAGGGAAACACATCCCTCAGCCACAACACAAAAAACATTACTTTACATCTAAATTAAGTGGGCGGCTTCAACCCCCCACCCCCCAACGTGGAGGGCTGCACCCCTCACACCCTCCCTAACTAAATATACCAACTCCGAGATTGCTCAACAGTAGGGAAATAGCAAACTCTGGCGAAAGGTCAAGGGAAATCTTTCCCTGCGTTAAATCAGCCGTTCGCCGTTTTTTGCTTTCAATATTAGAAGACTGATGTTTAGGTGTTCGAGCACCTAAACATTTGGGCTTCTAATATAGATACAAAATACCACTCGTAGAGTCCAAATAAGGGTATTTTAGTGTAAGTGGAAAATACCACCGAGGTAGTCAGAATGAAAGGCAGGCACACGAAGTAATGGTCCAAAAACTTACAAAATTACTTTGTGTGCCTGCCTTTCATTCTGACTACCTCGGTGGTATTTTCCACTTACACTTTTGGATTCTTGCTGTTGGGGCTCATACCCTTATTTGGACTCTACGAGTGGTATTTTGTGTTTATAGTGCTGGTGTTCACTCGTACCATCCCTTTGTGCTTCTAATATAGATCCCAATATACACACACACACATGCACACACACACACACACACACACACACACACACACACACACACACACACACACACACACATATCCCCAGCAATATTTAAACTCACACACAAGTTCACCATTGTCACATTTGAACCACCTAGCTAACTAGTTACACCATCTAGAGAACACAGTATGAATTGCAAGCAACACAGGAAAAGTCTGACTTTAAAGATGTGAACATTTAAATTTGTAAGTATTAAAACTATCCTGTTTTGAATATCAGCTACTCTGCATCACATGTTTTGGAACAAATTATTGTGTCTGAGCAGGCCAATTTAACAGCGGTGTTCTTGCCCACATACTGGCATACTTCTCTGCTAATATCATCTATATTCTGTTATTCATATGCATTGCATTACAGTGAGTGACAAGTACCTATTTTACAGTATGGGGTGCCATAAACAATCAAAATTGCACAACACATAGCCCACATATGCAGCTGAAGTCATTAGAATCTTACCAAAAGAGCAGAGGCCTCACAAAAGCAAAACTTCTGCACAGACCACAGTCTCAACAGAACCCATTACACATAAAAACAAATATAGCAGTGTGTCAGCCATTAAGATGTTATGGCAAAATACCTGAAAACCAATGTCTTGGTCATAGGCAAATCCATAGTGGGACACACAGATTTCCCCTTCACCAGGATGTACAAGGAGAAAGCCACGGTTGGCTGTCTGTCAGGTGCTAGGATCCACAAAGGCATGCACACACTCAAGTCTCTCAACAAGCAGTTAACACCTCTGTCATATTCCATGCAAAGTTAATGACTTGAAGCATATCTCACTGGACTATATGAACAGAGATATGACTGAGCTCTCAGACTTTCTGTCCCAGACAGGTATGTCCATAGCCCTAAGAAGCATTCTACCTTCACCTAGGATGATGACTTAATAAAAACAAAATTATTATTGATTTCAGCAATTGGCTTAGGTACTGGTATCACTCCAGGGGGATCCAGTATTTGTCAGCATGGGAGAATATGGTTGACAAACCACTCTGCTTTATCAGGGATAGTCTTCTTCTGTCACCACTTGCCTTCTGGTTACTGGCAAAGTTACTTGCCTCTCCCACAGTGCCTTTTTAGGCAATTTCATAAGAACAAAATTCTGGACATAACAATATCCTCAAAAGACAATCTCAAGGTTATGCTGCTTAATGCTAGGAGTGTAAATCAGAAACTACACTGAATGGAAGCACTACTTATATGAAACTACACTGAATGAAGGCACTACTTATATGAAACTACACTGAATGGAGGCACTACTTATATGAAACTACACTGAATGGAGGCACTACTTATATGAAACTACACTGAATGGAGGCACTACTTATATGAAAGTACACTGAATGGAGGCACTACTTATATGAAAGTACACTGAATGGAGGCACTACTTATATGAAACTACACTGAATGGAGGCACTACTTATATGAAACTACACTGAATGGAGGCACTACTTATATGAAACTACACTGAATGGAGGCACTACTTATATGAAACTACACTGAATGGAGGCACTACTTATATGAAACTACACTGAATGGAGGCACTACTTATTTGGGATGATGCCGATGTTTGTGCCGTCACAGAGACATGGTTTAGGGTCACAGAGAGTACTCCAGCCATGAAAGGCTATAATGCGTTCCACATGTTCAGGTCACAAAATGGATGTGAAAGAAAGAAAGAAGGGGGTGCGTCCATCTTCATGAAAGACAAATACACCTCAAGATTGGTTAAGCAGTACAACTCAATAGACTTACTCCAAGTCCAACTAACCTTAGGAAAGACGCCCTCTCCACATCATTGTTAGTTGCAGGTCCACCAACATGAACCATGAAAACCACTACTTGAGTCATTCATAATACAGCCAAATGCCCTAGGCATGGGTGACTTTAACTATCCTTCAATTGATTGGGATACATATTTGAGCTCAAACTTTTTCATCCCAAAGTTTCTGCACTTTCTGAATACAAATGGTCTGGAACAGTTAGTCTGCACCTCCACAAGGGGATGGAATGTCCTTAACCTAGTATTCACCAACATGGAAGATTGCTTCACCACCACATGTACGACACCCTCCTATGTAATGTCTGGCCATAAATCAATCATGTTCAATGTAACAATTGTATCTGACCCCCCCCCCCCCGAGGATCCAAAAGGTTGAAAAGTTTCTCCAAAGCAAACTATATTCTCCTAAGCCACGACGTATATAGTTTCAAACTTCTTGACACTACCAATTGTAAAGGCTGTTATACAGAGGTATACACAAATGCCCTGTATAAACAACTTTACCAGTCTCTAGACCTAGCCATACCAGAATGGATCCAAACTTGCTCATGAAAAACAAGCTTCCCTGGTGGACAGCTAGCTTAAGTAGGGTATACAGCACGAGAAAGAAACTGATGTCCAGAAGATAAAGGTAACAGTCTCAGCAGAACACCCTCCATAGCTTGAACAAACAAATGAGACATATTGTTAAGTCCTCTAAATCTAATTACAAAACTAAATTAGCACCTATAGCTATATATCTGCAATGTAAAAGGGAAGGCCCAGCTTTGCACAGAATTCAGAGTGGATTGGACCAGTCATACTGATCTTGAGGACATCACCAACCTGTTAGCAGACAGATTTGGCAAAAGTTTTCACACCCCTGTCTCCAGTAATCATATCCCAAAGCATACCTGTCACCAGTTCTCTACCTATTATCTCCAAAGCATATGTCATAACTGCACTTGCCATGGCCAAAAACACAGCCTCTATGGGAAAGGATAACATTCCAGGCTGCTTACTAAATGGTGTAAAGCAAGAATTAGGGGAACCACTGGTACTGTGTTCAGTCACAGTTTAAGTACTGGCTTTGCCCCTGCAGAGTGGAAAATAGCAACCATACTCCCCTTGCATAGTGGGAATCCCTCAACAAACCCAGGGGACTATAGACCCATAAGACTGACCAGTCCTGTCTGTAAGGCCATGGAGAGAATTATCTTGGACCTCATCAACAAGGACATTTGTGATTTTCAAACACTTGATCTGACCCAGTTTGGCTTTGTTAAGGGCTGATCATGCCTGTTTGCAAATATGATCTACACATCCTTGGTCTATAAGGGAAGAATGGTACAACTTCTTTACTAACCTCCTATGAACCTGGGGCCATTATGGTAGTAGCCTTGTATGAACCTATGAAGCTGTGAACCTATGCAGGCCTGCCAACATATTGTCTCACACATGTACTGCTGATGTCATGTACTGTAAGTTCACCTGCAGTCTTGCAAGTCAGACTTGTACTGTGGCATGTGCATTTAAGTACTGTGTTCTGTAGTCTGTGTACTAAGAGAGGTTGGGGTTCTATTCTCATTGCAGACAAGTGTGTGTGTGTGTGTGTGTGTGTGTGTGTGTGTGTGTGTATGCTCTTGCTTGACATTACAGAAAGCCTTTTAATGCAGCATGTGAGACACTGTTCTTACCATATTCTCACCAGGCACTGATGATGTCATCAGCTGTATCAGATGTTTGGATATGCAGTCATCCCACCAGGGTGCTGTCAGACACTGGCCTGGAGGCCAAGTAGATCTCACTTCATATTATACAGGATAGATTACAGTGACATGGCTTTTAATCTATCCACATACATCATGGCATGGTTTGTAGGCACTGTGTTATCTTGTTGAGAAAGCCCATTGGTCTCTCCAGCTGCTGCATGTGTCTATTGAGTTACATGCAATGGGCAGCATTATACTGTATTACTGTTCTGATGAGGTTTGACTACAGTGCTATCATAAAATCCAAAGATCAGAATATAATGGCTTGACTCAGGATGTGCACCATACATTTGTCCCGGAAAATTATTAAAGACTGAAGTTAGAAAGTAATAATACACATTACAGTTTCTGACTTCACAACCCTTACAAGAGCATTCATTATAAAGTTGTGAAATGTTGATGCTATTAATTGTCTAACTTTCCAAGGGCAGCATAAGTAGAAAGGTACAATGAGCAGTTCAACAACACAAAAGCAGATATACTGAAGCACTAAAAGTTATGTATGCACCCAGAGTATGAGACACAGCGTTTTTATTCCTAAATCCAAATGATAGAAAACAGGGATATGGAACAGTTATCATCACTTGCACAGGGTGTTGTATGGGAGTCATTACAGAGAGAAGTTAGAAAGTAATGATACACATTGCAGTTTCTGAATTTTTTGATGCTATCAGCTGTCTAACCTTCCAAGGCTAATATGTCAAAGGTACAATGGGCAGTTCAACAACATAAATACTAAGCACTAAGTTAGCTATGTACCTTGAGCATCAGACACACCTTTTATATCCATGAATCCAAAAGATCAAATACAGGGGTATGGCACAGTTATCACTTGTGCATCATGTTGGGGGGAGGGGGGCAGAAAGCCTAGACTGACACAACATGTTGGTGACTGTGTGAGTAAGAATGAAAATAAGGCAGACATTGGGATAACACAACAAATGGCCAGTGAGACAAAAGGTGAAATTGGTGTGTATGTGTCTTCATGAATACAGCCAAGCACTGTGCTAACTCTACATCTTGGTCTTTTGAACAGGTGTGAGCTGTGCATGGTAGAAGTGGCAGTTCATCACTGTCACCCCAACCATGAGAACTGGGTCTGCCAGGAGTTACACTGGCACCGATATGCCAAGGTCAGATCAAGTGCTGGTACCTGAACCTGACTGAAGTCTGCTAGATGAACTCCCTTCACAGGGATACCTAGGACCATGGTCCATTGGTATGCAACATCTGGGTATGGACAGCACACTCAATGATAGAGCAGTGGAAGTACTGCCACTATGGGAGCATGATCAGGCACAGTTACATTGGCTGACAGCAGATGATGTGACTGACTTATGCCCATGAGGATGCCATCCCCCCTTCCAGCAGATATTCCATCACAGACACTACTCGTTCCATGACAGACACCCCTCAGTCCATCACATACACTTCTCCTTCCAACATGTCATTCATCTGATCCAGTGAATTGGCTGCAAGGTAGAGGCATTCTCACATGTCAGATTGTGCCACATCTACAACCCTTTGCATTTATCTGGAGTACCTATGGGAACATGCCTGTGCCTCCATAATGGCCCTAAATATATGTTGAGTGGCATGGGAAGTGACTACTGCAACAGGTGGAGGAGTGACAGCAGGCCTACTCCCTGCACTCCTATCAATCTTCCTGTGTGGCACCTCACCTATACTTTGGCTATGGTCATACTCAATAGGCACTAAAGCTGCAGTAGCCCCACTTCCCTGATCAATGTTCTTGCTCTCCATCTGCCCAATATCTATGGGCTCAGTGGACTGGGTAGATGTGGGCTTACTGGCTGTAGCCAATGGAAATGCAGGGGATGGCTGTAGATCAACCTCTGTGTCAGATTCAACATCTGCACCCCTGATTGTGCCTCAGTCTGGCCATCATCATCATCACAGTCTGCTGATACACTGACATTAGGTGGCACAGGGCCCACACTCCCATTGTCATGATCACCTGTGATAAAAAGAAAAAAAACATAAGAATACATTAATACCTTTAGTACTATAGTGCACTATAGGCTAATAAACTATC
The DNA here is from genome assembly GCF_019279795.1 of Protopterus annectens. NCBI lineage: Eukaryota > Metazoa > Chordata > Ceratodontiformes > Protopteridae > Protopterus > Protopterus annectens. The sequence goes on from NC_056743.1 coordinate 1,659,673,511, forward strand.
TGTGCTGCTACTATTACAGACAGTACAGCAATACACACAACAGGTCTGAGATCAAAATCACACACACTACAACATTTCTTTAAATTGCTTAGCAGTACTAACATGAAAATATTTGACTTACCATCTGTAGAAGATACATTGTATTGTACTCCAGATGTTCCTGGAAGAAGTTAAGCAAGAGGTAAGGGTAACATCATCACAATTAACAGTAACACAGGGGGAAATACATTTACCTCTTTATATGTGAATTAAGTTTAATGTCAACAAGAACATGGCTGACAACTTTAACCTAAGCTTATAACTGTAGAAATCTTCAGTCCCCGCCCCAAAAAAGACATGTGACACAACATTAACTTATCCATTTCAATTGTTTTACTATACAACAGTATTCAACTGTTCGGATAACAAAGCCTATGTGGACGCTCCTCCTCGGACATGCTTGCTGTCTCAGAAAGTGTTGCGCCCACATCCAGTACATGATGTCCTTCACTCTCCTGGAAAACTGTCTGGATCTCTGATATTGGCCAGGAACTGTTCATTGGGGATTAGAGGGAGTTCCCTAACAGTTCCTCCCCTGGAAGCCATTTTGTCATTGCCCACTGCAGCTGCTCACCTGCGTGCAGCAGTGATCATGTCAGTGGTCCTGTGGTGCACCTGTTCATGTGTTCTGCAGTGGCCACACACAGCATTCACTTTTTTAGATAATTTGCTGCCATAGTTGCATCTGGTGTGCCATATCTCCTTGTCCCCTTTCCAGGAGAAAAGCACATTCTACAACTGCTTCATTTCCCCCATCAGCGAAGGGGGGGGGGTCTATTTGGATTGACACGTCTAAGTGGTATACTTGTAGGTGTCCTAAAAGACAACAACAGTATAATACACATAAGTATCACATAACTACAAAATAACTGTTTCCAGAAAAAACAGAAATGGTGACCAGTCAGTATTAACAGCTGGAGAAACATAAAACAGTCTACAGATGTGAAATACTAACAACAGGGAGGATACAAAACAAAGAGTGTAACAAGACCAACATATCCTTGTTTGTGCCGTAACAATAAGTCACCTTTGCTCCCCCAAAAGAACAGTCCATTCTTATTTGTGCCATAACAGTAATGCTTCTTTGTCCCCCCACCACAAAAGAACAGCCATATGACTTGACTTCATTTTGCTAACAAAACATCTTTGAATGCTGTGTGTGGCCACTTCTTTGAAGCAGTCACTAAAGCCGTAGATGATTGTAAGGTGGTTCACACAGCCTATCTAGATCTCACCAAGGCTTTTGACACCATCCCCACTCTGGAATTATAGATAAACTCACTAAACTAGGTATAAATCCCTATGTCACAAGATGGGTTGCCAACTGGCTCACTGACAGAACCCACACTGTGAAAGTAGCAGACTCCAAATCCAACTTCAGATCAGTGACAAGTGGAGTACCACTGGGTTCAGTCCTGGGTCCTCTCCTGTTTGGTATCTACTTCTCTGACGTACAGGGTAACACAGAAGGTGTTTGGCTAATGAAGTTTGCAGATGACTGCAAACTAGAAGCCATAATCAAAACTCCTAATGATGTGGACATCCTACAAAAGGGCCTCACTGAAAAAGATGCCTGGTGTCAAAGCCATGGCCTCAAGCTCAATGCCAAAAAGTGCATTGTCATCCCTTTTGGTAAAAACTCTGTACCCATGAACTACCACATAGGCGGTAGTCTACTTAACACCAAAAGTGTGATAAGAGACCTTGGGACACAGCTGGACAGTAGTCTCTCCTTTGATAATCACATTACCACAGTAGTCAGAAAGTCCTTCTACATGGCACACCTCATCATAAAACATTTCTCATCCAGGAAAAAAAGAGGTCATTGTTCCCCTCAACTCGTCACTCATTAGAGCCTTTATAGAGTACAACACCCCTTTTGGTATGTACCTCACAAGACATCTACAACAACTGGAAAGGCCTCAGAAATACCTCACAAAGAGGATTACTAGCCTCAAACAGCTGCCTTACACAGACCGACTCAAAAAATCCAGCTTTACTCCGTCGCATATCGCCTACTCAGAGGCAATCTCTGCCTAACATACAAAGCTATTTCAAACCCAGAGCTGTTGGACATGCTCCACTTAATGAAATCCCAATTCCTCCGAGCTACACGCTCTAGGGACCTAAACCTTGTCACCACAATAAACAGAACACGCTGGAAGGATAGATTCCTGTCCCAGAGACTTCCCATACTCTGGTACACACTACCTATCTATATCAAACAAAGCTCCTCATTAGCACTCTTCAAGAAAAATCTTGATGATTAGATGGGAGATAGGAAATTCACCCCGGGATCACTTCTGTGGCTCTGCTCGACAGGGGCACAGGAAAATAATTTCCTTGGGTGGGGAAAGCAAGGACACTGTTTGGCTAAGCTTATATAGACCCTAGGACCAATAGCCTAGTACCTACCTATGAACCTATGAAATGCTAAAAGTGCTATCAAAGGACCTGTCCCTGAAACATTTGTGCATATTTATCACACAGCATTCCATTTTCATGTATTGTCAATCGGGTCTATATCAGAAGATTGAAGTTTCAAAACTTTGAATCTGATATGGTCGACACCATATGATCGAAGTCTTGAAACTTCAAATCTTTTAATGGAGATCTCCGTACAGTGCGATATCGGAGTTATTATATTTTAGTAGCAGGGGGTGCAGGGGGCTTGCCCTCCTGCTTAAAGCATTTAAATGGTTTATTTTTGTAGGTTGTTGCGTTTTATTACATTTTTGATGTTTCAAGACTTTAATTATATGGTGTTGACCATATCAGTGTCGAAGTTTTGAAAATTTGATAATGTAATATAGACCCTTGTCATTCATGTGTACTTCTGAAATGGCTTAACTCATTACAGCCGAGTGACATCTGCAGGCGTTTCTGCAGTTACCTTCTACTGTGTCTATAGGTGCCAAATATTGCCTGTTCATATTTGTATTAATAATTCCAAAACCATGCTACATACAAGGTATCAGAATATTTTATCTTGAAGCATACATGATGGCAAACACAACTGTATTGATATATGACCTCTGTCAGTTAGTATTTGTTAGAACTGTAAGGTGATAACTTAATTTTTTAAAGGCTGAAGCCACATCCACTGGGAGTTAAAGGTACACACTCAGAAGAGCTGTTCTGGAGGGAATGAGTTAACAAACATGCCCGTGCCATCAGCACACTTCTAACTAATGCATACAGATAAATGTGTAAAAGCCTTTGCTTAACATTATTCTTAAATACATTCCAACATATGCAGTATGTAGGTGACAAAATGGGAGCATACTTGCTGAAGTTCAGTACTCCTCTGTAGAGAAATATTGTGAAGAAAAAGCATTTTTGCAGTCTTCCAAACTTATGCAACTCTCCTTTCCATCAGTTTGGCTAGCTGCACATTTGCCTTTTTATAGTGGTGTAGATTATTAATGGATTGCATCTGCTTTCTCTGTGTTTTATAGATGCTAATTACAGCATAAGCAGTTGAATTGCATGATCAACCAATGCAACATGGTGGAGCTATTCAACAAGCTATAAAGCATCAATGTAGACTCCATGCTGTTTTTTCCTGCAGATATCAAACCTTTTGGAGTACAGACATGGAATGTCTGCAACGACAGAATGTTAGGGCTGCTGCTGCTTTAATCCATTTGTATGTGCAAGAGACTGAAGCTAATGCTGCTGCTGTTTCCAATAGGCCTAGGCCAAGAAGGAGAGGAGTTTTCAGGCCATGTTTAACTTATCACAACCTACATGAAATGGAAATTGTAGAGCTCTATAGGGTGGACAGGGAAACATTATAGGAACTCTGCAACCTCTGCTGCCCTTAACTTAGAGCCAAAGCCAACCAAGGGGAACCCATCCCAATGGAAGATAAGTTATGTGCAGCCCTCAGAATCTTAGCTACATGCACCTTTCAGAGAACAGCAAGGGACATGCCGTGGGTGTCACAGGCATCAGCATCCATGATCCACCACCAATTCCTGAATGCTATCCTCCAACATGCCAGTAAGCACATATATTTTCCCCTATAGCTCTGAGGAAAGGGACAGAAATATGCAACAGTTCTACTGGGTAGCGCACTACCCTGAAGTACTGCGGGACATATATTACACTCATGTAGAAATTAAAGCAACACCTGGAGAACAGGGTAGACTCTACATTAACAGAAAGGCCTACCACTCTATCAACTTCCAAGTCATGTGTAATGTCAAAGGAATCATCATGAACGTATGTGCTGGCAAACCTGGCAGATACCATGATTCAAATATCTGGCACACCTTCCAACTGTAGCATATGTTTGTTGGGGCTGATATCCCAAGGGTCATTTACAGTGGGATGAAGGCTATGCATTTGTACTATGGCTGATGACACCCATCAGAAATGCACACACCCATGAAAGAACACCATAATACAGCATACACTCAAACCAGAAATGTCATAGAGCATGTATTTGGGCTGCTGAAGTCAAGCTTCCATTGCCTAGATACATCTGGGGCAGCCCTGCAGTACAATCCACAGATATGTACAGAAATCTTCACAGTATATGCCATGCTACACAACATAATCCAGAGGATACCGTTGCAGCAGGATCAGCAAGTGGAAGGGATACACATCCCACTGACAATGCTAAGGTCACCACAGTCACAGGCAGGTGAGGAGTCAGTGGGAGAATTAATAACTGCTGTAGATGTAGGCAGACATAGGCATGCTCAGTATGCCCTTGCGTCGGCTAAGAGACAATGAATAGCACATTCCTTGACAACCTAGGGACGTAAAACCTTCTTCCTATTCACATACATACATATATTAACATTGATGCCAGCCAACTCACACAACATTTACCTCCCCATGTATTGGCTGTTTACTGCTTGCATCAGACAGAGTTAGCCCTGAAGTAACACTGTGGCAATTGCTGCATTTAGAAGGCAAGTCTTGAACCTGGTGTGTATTGTTTAATAACAGAATCATAGAATCATAGGAAGTCACTAAGCTAGTGGCCCTAGGTCCCTTACAAGCTTAGCCAAACTTAATCCTTTTACCCAAGAGTGTCTGTTTCAAGCAGACTCTAAAGTCAGCACCTGCTGCCCCTGTCCAAGAGTGACAGAGGTAGAACCCCCTGGGTCAATCTCATCCATTCCAGTCATCCAAATTATGCTTAAATAGTGTCAACGAGGGGGGTTGCTTAACATTAACTGGAAGTTTATTCCAAAGGTGAGGTAATTTCATTTTGACAAATCTGTTCCTCCAGCAAGTTCTGTTTATGTCACATACCAGGTTAAGGTCCTTGGAGTGATTGACCTATGTGCCATTTGATTTGTGAGTGTGTAGCATTTCCATTAAAGGAGAGTCAAATATTGCTTTATATGCAAGGCACAGGTCACCTCTGAGCTGTTTGTCAGACAGAGTAAAGTAATAGTGATTTCAGCCTGTCCTCATATGACAGATGCTGAAGACCCTGAATTTTCTTTGTAAGGAACCTCTGTGGTCTCTCCAATTGCTACAGGTGCTTGGAAAGGTACATACCAAAGACAGCATTGTACTATATTATTAACCTGATGAGGGATAATTACAGGATCCTAAAGTCTTTGTTTCTGGAGGCAATGCTCTTACTTATGAGATGAGCTATATAAAATGCCCTTCTTACCACTATAGTGAATTGGTGATCAAAGATACGGTCATTGTTAAGCTGTGTGCCCAGATCTCTCACCACTGAGTGCATGCTTAGGGTATTGATATTGATGTAGTAGTTTGCAGGAACATCACCCTTGCCAAAGGGAATGATAATACATTTTTTTGCATTAAGTTTCAGACCATGAGTTTTGCAGCAATCATTAGTCTGCTTAGTCCCTTTTTGCAGGATGTTGACATTGTTAGCAGACTGAATGACCATTCCTAGTCTGTAGTCATCAGAAAACTTTGTCAGCCACAGACCTTTAGTTTTTGCCTGTACTTCAGAGAAGTAGATTCTAAATATTAGGGGGTCCCAGAACCAATCCTGTGGAACACCACTTGTTACAGGTCTGATGGAAGAGGTGGAGTCCCCTATTTTAACTGTTTGAGTTCTAACAATGAGCTAGTTTACAACCCACCTGACAGTATATGGGTTGATACCCAACTGGGTTAGTTTATCAATGAAGCCTGAGCAGGGGTGTCAAAGGAAATATACTTTAAAAATTATCAAAACACTGTAGGTTCAGGTTAAGGCACTTTAATCTTGCAGCAAGGAGACAAAAACGTGCTATTACAGAGTTTGTCTAACTAGAAACAGGAAATGCTTGCATTTTTATACACTTTCTAATAAGACATTGCCTACCAAGCTGACGTAGCAAATTACCAGTCTTTTCATCATCACTTATTGACCATTAGTCTCATGATTTTCTGCTGATTTGTCAATTTTTGTGAGAAACTTCCTAAGGAAAACAACGTGGCCTTGGTTACCACAGGTTAGATACATGTTATGTTACCATTCAAGGTACTATGGCTAATTCAAGCACAAAGCTAGCAGTTCATTTCTCTAATAACCCTTTGTCTACATTATGTCTAAGCTGCTGCAGCTGTACATGTTCTCATACTTCGAACAGAGATGATTGTTTAGAATCATTACATTTACAGAATATAGCATTGTTCATTCATTTATTCCTGACCTAGCAGATAAGCACCTGCTTCTCAAGTACATTTCCAAAAGGCATAAACATGAATATTGCTGTGCTAGCAATTAGTAGGTCAGAGGGCATCTTGCAAGTTTCAGAAAGCACACTGCAGTTTCAAAAAGCATCTTTTTCAGTTCTCATATGAAACTCAATTTATATATAAAACAGTGCATATAAAATAGAATGAAAAACATGTTAATTCTTTTAACTTCTAATTAGCATTAAGCATACACACATTAATACATATTTTTCTAACATTTCCCCCCTGTTAATACTTTTTAATTCTATTTTCAAATAAGAATAAACAGTTTGCTTCTTTTCCTAACCTCTTCCAATCAGGATTTGCAGTTAAGAAAGTCATTCAGTTTAAACTTTATGAAAGTGTTTCACATTCTAGCAGCTCCTCAAATTCAGTACTCTGATACATTGTCTCAGAAACTGATATGTCTATAAATTCTTTGATTCATTTCTTCATGCAGGGGATTGCACAACAAACACTAACTCTGATTAGGAGTAATCCCACAACAATGGCAATCAAGATGTTCATTACGATGGAACCCCACCCCCCAAACAAATTCTGGAAAAAGTCCATCAGTGGGTTTGGGCCTGGTTTGGTCATGGCCGACACTTGCTGAATTACCTCAAGGTGGTCGTTAATTTCATGCTGATGATCTGGAATAAACGTACAGCATTCTTCTTTGATTAAAGCACACGTCCCACCCCTCTCCGCTAGGGTGAAGTCAACAGCCATTCGGTTCTGGAGCACTACAGTTCTCATTGCATTCAGTTCATCAGTTATCAGTTCAAGAGCAGAAAAAGTTGCATTACTCATCACTTCGAGAAGTTTAGACAGTTTTCACAGCTCTAAAATCGATTTAACTGCACCATATGCAGGTAATATGCCTGCCCACGATATGACAGCGTCACTCAAGTCCATGTGCGTAAGGTTGGTACCCACACTATGATGGTCCTTCCAGCCCACCTCGATCTGTCCCACTGGATTTTCAGGTTTTTTAACAGTCTTTTTGGTCACATCTCGGGTATTTTTAATATTTCCCTGAGGCAAGACTGCAGTGTGTCATATGGCCGGGACCAGGTATCCCAAAAAACAACTGCCGGCCCAATTCTCAGGTAACCATTTATATGCTTTTTTACCGCACACAAAATAACAGTCCTCTACTTTAGTGGTTACTCTGTTACGAAATGACTGCCCTGCATGAAACATTTTCCTATCTATTACAGATAACTGTTTAAAAAGTACAGGATTACGTTGTACCTGGTCAAGAGTCTTATGCATAGATTTAAGAAATGAGTTATAATCTGTACTACAAGATCCACCTAGATCATTTGCTTTTGTATAACATTTATATTGTAAGGTCACATTACACTTGCTCCAACCCACTTGTATGGTATCATTCTTATAAAAACACACAATTCCCTTTTGTGTCACAGGCAAATACAGTGCTACCTTATCATATGCTTTAATAGCTACTATGTCAAAAACCAGATTTTCCCAGGTCTCATTGACCCCTAGGGGGATAGCAGTCATTAATAACCCCCCGTATGCTGTTGGTATGGCTGTGCAGATCCAGCAGTTCGAAGCATTAAAAGTCTCAGCATACACACGTGTAATTGCCTGATAAGTATTAACGTTCGGGTGCCAGTCTATGTTTGGCCCATCACGTTTAATCAGTTCAACTTTTGTGGCAGGAAAAAGGAAAGGCCACAACAAAAAGAACAATGTAATTAGCATAGCTAACAAAATGATCATGCAAGTTTTCTGAGGTTGTTCAATGTCTCTATTCACTCTATACCTGGCCATTTTGTTCTCATTGCACACCAGTAACAAAGTTTTTGTCCAGTTCAAAGTTCTTAACCAGTTTATAGTGTGTCAAATGAATCCAAGATGCTCGCTCCGCGATCTTGACTGCAGTGGGTGTCGACAGTAGTACCTGGTATGGCCCTTCCCACTCCGGAGAACTCCAGTTCTTTTTCTTCACAATCTTCACCCAGACCCAGGTGCCTGGGGCTACTGCTACTTCCGATTTTGGTTGATCTTTATCTGAAACATAATTTAACTGCAAAAGTTTGTTATTCAAAAATCGCCTCATATACCCTGCAAGTGAACTGTCAGCCTCCTGCTCTGCAGACATGAGAGGTTTCCATTGAGGTGTATAATATGCCCTCCCAAACAAAACTTCAAAAGGAGTTAACCCCTTTGCATTTGGAACAGTTCTCATGCTCAACAGTGCCAGAGGTAAACAGTGCACCCAGTTCTTTTGTGTCTCACTAATCAATTTCCTAAGCTTATTCTTCAACACCCCATTGTGCCTCTCTACTAATCCTGCAGATTGGGGGTGATACACACAGTGGTTTTTCAGCGATATCCCGAAATAGCGACTAAGTTGTTGTATTGTTTGGTTTGCAAAATGTGTACCGTTGTCACTATAAATCTTTTCCGGTATGCCAAATCTTGGTATACTTTCTTTAACAAGGACCTTTGCAACAGTAGCTGCATCTCGATTTTTAGTTGGAAAAGCTTCCACCCATTTGGAAAACATATCTATAATGACAAGGCAGTACTTCTTATTTTCGCATTTGTTCAGTTCTATAAAATCCATACAGATAGTATGAAATGGATACGGTGGTGTAGGGAAACTCCCTTACTTAGGTTTCAATGCCCCCTGTGCATGATGCTTGTTGCAAACATGGCATGCTGCACAAAATTTTTTTGTGTAATTAGTAAATCCATACATTGTAAACACTCGATTCACTAACTGTACCATCCCCCCTGTTGAGACATGGCTCTGTCCATGGCTCAACAAAGCTGCATATCTAAACAAGTTAGATAGTAAGATCAGTTTCTTTTCTTTGGAGATGTACAGTCCCTTTTCAAGGATTGCTCCTCATTTTATCCACTTTTGTTTTTCTACATTTGTAGTAAGTGTCTCCATTGTTTTTAACATTTCTGAATCTAAAATCTCAGAAGGTTGTAATTCCTCACTGAAAAGAAAAACTTCTGAAGCTGAAGCTGCCTGTTTTGCAGCTGTATCAGCCCTTACATTACCTTTTGAAATTCTGTCCTGTTGCTTGGTATGAGCTACGCATTTGCAAATAGCTACTTTTTGAGGTAACTGAATAGAGTCTAACAAATCTAAAATAAATTGCGCATGGTTAATTGGTTTACCAGTAGATGTTATCATTCCTCTATTTCTCCACTGCTGCGCAAAAACATGTACAGTAGAAAAAGCATACTGGCTGTCAGTAAAAATATTTACTTTCTTACCTTCTGCTAAGGAACATGCCCTCATCAAGGCAATCAACTCTGCTACTTGTGCAGATAAGTTGTGTGGTAAAGACTTTGCTTCTAAAATCTTGGTATCAGAAACTACTGCATACCCCACTAGATTCTGTTCTGTAGGTCCCCTCCTGCACGAGCCGTCTACATAGTATGTCACCTCAGCATCATCCAAGGGAACATCTGTAAGATCTTTTCTAGTTAGTGTCTTTTGCTCAATCTCCTGCAGGCAGCAATGTGGTTTGCCATCTGCAGGGGTTGGGAGCAAGGTTGATGGATTCAAAGTTGTGCATCATTCAATTGTCATATGAGGTTGGCTCAACAGTATAGTCATACAGGAAAGATGTCTAGCAGGGGAAAGATATGCTACTTTTTCTTGCAGTAAAATTATTGTGACTGCATGAGGCACTCTCAATGTGAGAGGGTGGAACAACACTACTGAGGCTGAAGCCTGCACTGCCATTGCAGATGCAACTACTGCTTGTACACAGTGGGGCAAGGATCGCACCACTGGGTCTAACTGTGATGAATAGTAAGCTATGGGATGTTGTTTGTCCCCATGCTGTTGTGTTAACACTGATGTCATATAACCTTGCTTACAGTCTACAGTTTGGAAAAATCGCTTATGATAGTTTGGTAATCCTAAAACTAAGGAAGATGCTATCAGTTGTTTTAGCTTTCAGAAAGCTGCTTCTGCTTCTGGTGTCCACTGTAATACATCCTGTGCTGCCATCGGCTTTTTGAATATCAAATTAGTCAGCGGAGCAGATTCCAAGGCATAATTTGGTATCCAACTCCGACAAAAGTTAGTAGTTCCCAGGAAGGACATCATTTCCTTCTTGGTAGTTGGTCTAGGTGCTTGTAATATTGCTATTTTTCTGTCTTCATCTATTATTCTGCCTTCTTTGGATATTACATATCCCAGGTATTTTACCTGTTTTTTTCCAAAGTTGCAGTTTGTTCTTGTTTACCTTGTGTCCTTGAGTGGCTAAAAATTGTAATAATGCTATGGTGTCCTCTCTGCATTCTTGCTGGGTGGGGGCTGCCAGCAGAATGTCGTCTACATAAAGTAGAATTTGACTACCTTTCGGTGGGATAAATCCCGCCAGGTTACTTGCCATTTCTTGTGCAAATATCGTTGGACTTTCACAATATCCCTGTGGTAATCTCGTATATGTATACTGTTTCCCCTGAAATGTAAATGCAAACCAATATTGGCTGTCTGGGTGTATCGGTATTGAGAAAAATGCATTGCTAGTATCTACCACAGAAAAATACTTCTGCTGAGGTTTCAAATCATTCAACAAGGTGTGTGGATCTGGCACCATTGGTGCACTGGGTATGACTGCGTCATTTACAGCCTGTAGATCTTGGACCATACACCATTCCCCATTTGCTTTCCTAACAGGAAATAAGGGTGTATTGCAGGGTGAATTGGGAGATTCTATTAAGACTCCATCCTTAAGTAAGGCTGCTATTATAGGTTTGATCCCTATCTCTGCATCCTTTCTCAAGGGATACTGTCTTTTCTGAGGTCTAAATGCTGATTTTGGTGTAATATTAACTGGTCCTGCTGTACGAATAAGTCCTACATCTGATTTCCCTGTTGACCAGAGAGTCTCTGGTATGTCTCGTAAGGCTTTTTCCTCTTCCTCCAGTAAGAGTAATACTCAGCTATCCTCACTTGCTTGTGAGTGCACAGCTGGGTGTGTCTGTGTTATCCAATTCAATTTCTGCTTCTGTACTCCTTGTTCAGAGAGTTCTACCTCTGTCTGTTTTTCCCACCTCATGACTTTTTCTCCTAAGTCTGCCCACTTCAAATTTCTATTTTTAGTTAAGCTCACATGGGTAATGAACAGCTTATTACACTGTTTCCTTCTGTGTCACAGTACAAATTTCATAAAACTAGTCTATTTGCTTGGTTTTTAAACAACTCTTGTTCATATTCTTTATCAGGTCCTGGTCTATTACAGTAATATAGAGTACAATGCAACAAATGCTGTTTGTCAGTGTCAAGGGAGGGGGATTTACTGATGGCTACATTCATCAGTTCTTCGGTTATTGCCCCTGGACCAGTCATAAACAAGTCCTGGCTGTACCAATAATATATTTCACCCTCCGGTCGCACTACAAAAGTATCCATTTGTCGCTGTGCTTCCATACCCTGCATGGTTGGAACTACGGCTATGCCAAATATCTGCATTAAGTCTCTGCCCAAGAGATTTATTGGGCATTTTGCAGAAACAACAATTTTGCTTTTCTGGGTCATTCCTGAAACGGGGTCAGTTATTGTTATGTCATGGGAGAGTGGCTCCTGATACAGCTGTCCATTAGCTGCTTTCACTAGTATGTAATCTAGTGATTCTGAATCTTCTGGTAGTTTGGAAGGATGTATCAGGGTCCGTGAAGCCCCTGAGTTACACAGAAATTTGACTTCCCTCCCCTCTACCAGAAGTGTAATTTCCGGTTTTGCATCTGCTAAGTAGAGCTCTAGGCTCAATAATGCTAAGTCCAAAATTTCATTTTCTTCGTCATCTATAAATTCATGTACATCCTCTACCCCTTCTGTCACATCCTCTACCCTTGCTACCACATTTGCATTTGTCTTTTCCTGTTTGTTCTTGTCCAGTGATTCCTGACTATCATATAGTCATTTCTCAGCCTCCTTATCTTCCGTAGTTACCTTTTTATTTAGCCTGCAATCCCTTGCCAAATGTCCCTTTTTCCCGCATTTGGAACATTCACCCCTTTTCTTTCTTTCTTCAAAATCTTCTGATCGTTTATCAGATTGTTTGTTTCCCTGGGCATTTTTCTTACCCTTTTTCCCGGTTTGTACTACAAAAACTTCTGACCCATCTTCTACTGCAAATACTTGAGCTTTCTTTTTCTTTTTGCTATTAAAATGCCTTTCGGCATGTCTTGCATATTCAAGTAATGACTGTAATCTACTTGTACGATGATCTACCATGTGTTTTGTAATAAAGCTGCTAATGGGAGTAATACTGCCTTTTAAGAATGCATTCTTTAGCTGCTGCTCATATGGAGAATCATGCATTTGAGCTTCAGGTACCTGCATTCCACAATGGTTATTAAAACATTCTAATAATCTAGCATAATATCTATCAACAGTTTCACCTTCTTGTTGTATGCACTGATTAATGCAAGTCCAATCAGCCCTAGGCTTCCATTTTTCAGAGATTCGGTCTGTCAGACCTTTTACTCTGTTATCCAGTTCTGCATTACTATGTGGGAGTGGTCTGAGCTCTGCGTCACGGGGATTCCAGTAGCCACTGATCATGTGCCAATCTGGACCTACAATTTGCCTAACTACTTTTCTACTTCTTCTCCATTTAAATGGTAACTTAACCTCATGCCCTGTAAGTCTTCTAAGAATTTTCTAAAATTAACTTTCGGATGGGGAATTCCCTCTGTGGCTTTTCGGATATCTTCCGGTGTCCACTGTCTATAAACTAAGAGAGTCGGATCCTGTCCTGCCTGTCCTGTCTGTGGATTTGGTACTTCTATGAGTGAACATATCTCTTCTTCACTCATAGCTTGTGAATTTTTATTCATTTCGTATAATTCAATCTCCCCTCTCAAGTTACGTGTTTGAGACCTAGTCTCGATAGATCCCCGACAAATGGTTTTGATTTTGCAGGAACAGCTGGGTATAGCGGAGGTGGATCAGCTTGTCCACTCGCTTCATATTCTGGTAAGGGAAGTGGAGGGGGCGGAGGAGGGGCTGTTGCTATTACCAAGTTATTATCTTCTTTGTCTAAGTACATTGCTTTTGAATTTTTAATCTTTTGTTCCCTACGATTTGCTTCCTCAAGCCACCTATGTGCCTGAGGGACTCCTAATTGCCGTTGCTTTTTTAGCTGACCTTTCGCGTCTGTTTTAAGTTGTCTGATGAGTTTAATAAGTGAAGATTTATCTAAATTACCATCGAATTTGTATTTATCAACCCATTTCGTATAGTACTTAACATTATCGGCACACTGTAATTGCATGTATTTCGCGTCTTCGATTAGGGGCGGCTCTCGGGAACTTTTCGTGCACTGATTTCCCATGTTGCCTTAGCTAAGCTGTAAATTGTTACATAACCCTTCTTATCACGTGGTACCATGGTTTTACACCTTTTCACAGTTTATCTAGAATAACTGTCTACCTATTCTGTTTCCCTGATCTATGACAAGACAGTAACCTTTTTGTCCCTGATCTGCGCATGCAAATCTTCCTGACAAAAGACAGTTCTGCACCTAGTCCCTGATCTAAAACAGAAAAAAGGTAAATTCCTCCTTACCTGACCCTCCGTGAGTTGATCCACCAGATCGTTGACTCGTCCTCCAATCCCAGATCAGAAACAGTGGCTGGCCTCTTTTGAACGACAATTCAGTCAGAGGTCTTTCAAAACAGAAGAGCCGATTTGGCCTCTTCTCCGTATGGGTACATGCCACCGGGCCCAATTCTGACCTAGGCCTAGAGCGAGAGGTACTTTCTGGTCCGAAGGACCAAACTGTCAAAGGAAATATACTTTAAAAATGATCAAAACACGGTAGGTTCAGGTTAAGGCACTTTAATCTTGCAGCAAGGAGACAAAAACGTGCTATTACAGAGTTTGTCTAACTAGAAACAGGAAATGCTTGCATTTTTATACACTTTCTAATAAGACATTGCCTACCAAGCTGACGTAGCAAATTACCAGTCTTTTCATCATCACTTATTGACCATTAGTCTCATGATTTTCTGCTGATTTATCAATTTTTGTGAGAAACTTCCTAAGGAAAACAACGTGGCCTTGGTTACCACCGGTTGATACATGTTATGTTACCATTCAAGGTACTATGGCTAATTCAAGCACAAAGCTAGCAGTTCATTTCTCTAATAACTCTTTGTCTACATTATATCTAAGCTGCTGCAGCTGTACATGTTCTCATACTCTGAGCAGAGCTGATTGTTTAGAATCATTACATTTACAGAATATAGCATTGTTCATTCATTTATTCCTGACCTAGCAGATAAGCACCTGCTTCTCAAGTACATTTCCAAAAGGCATAAACATGAATATTGCTATGCTAGCAATTAGTAGGTCAGAGGGCATCTTGCAAGTTTCAGAAAGCACACTGCAGTTTCAAAAAGCATCTTTTTCAGTTCTCATATGAAACTCAATTTATATATAAAACAGTGCATATAAAATAGAATGAAAAACATGTTAATTCTTTTAACTTCTAATTAGCATTAAGCATACACACATTAATACATATTTTTCTAACAAGGGGACTGTGTCAAAGGCTTTGGATAAGTCTAGGTAGGCTGTATGCACAGATTTAACCTCATCTAGGGCTTTGGTGACTGTCTCGAAGAAGTCCACCAGGATTAATAAGCATTATCTCCCCTTGACAAAGTCAAACTGGGTGAAGTCAAGTATTTGGAGTTCCTATATCTTTGTTGATAAGGTCCATAATGATTTGCTCTATGGCCTTAAAGATAAGGCTGGTCAAGCTAATGGGTCTGTAGTTCCCGGAGTCAGTGTCTGCACCCACTTTGTGTAAAGGCATGACCAAAGCTGGTTTCCATTCAACTGGGATGAAGCCAGTACTTTAACTGTGATTGAAAAGAGTACCCAGTGATGTTGCTATTTCCTGTTTTAACCCATGTATAATGCAGCCTGGGATGTAATCTGGTCCTATATTAGCTGTGTTTTTGGCCTTGGAGGGGACATTTAAGACCTGCTCTATGGAAATACTAGGTGGGGTACAGGTGGCAGGGATACTTTTGGGTATGTGTGGTGGGGACAGAGGACTGAAATTTTTACTAAACCTTTCAGCCAACAAGTTTGCTATATCCACAAGTTCTGTAAATGTAGCAACATGAACTGCAAGTTCAGTGCATATCTGGGCCTTTCCTTTGAGATTATGGATGTAACTAAAGAACATCTTATGGTTGCCCTCAGTTAGGGAAGCTAATTTGGATTTATAGTTAGCTTTGGAGGACTTCACAAGAAGTGTTATTCACTTCTTTAAGTTGAGGAGGGAGAGTTTCCACTTTTGACACCATTCACTCCTACTCATAGACAGCAATTTCTTTCTCTTATTATATAGCCTGTTAATGGTAGATGTCCACCAGATAGGTTTGTTCTTCCTTGAAGATCTTGCCTATGTCCTATCAGGTACAGCAGTGTCAATACAATTGTACAGATGTTCATAGAAAGCATCGGTGTATAGGTGTCTGTTCCATCAGTGGGAGGAGGGGATATGAAGCTATTTATACTATCATGTAAGAGATTTTAATTTGCCAGAGAGAAGTTGTTTTGAATAGTAGCTGCTGGGGGGGGGGGGTCTGATGTTATAGTTACTACTAATGAGACTGATTTGTGGTCAAATCTCACCAGGGGGGGACACACACTAGTGGTGTTGCAACTATCTCCCATGTTGGTGAGCACCAGATTCAGGATGTTTGAGCCCCTGATGGGGGTGTCTACCACTTGCTCTAGGGCATTTAAGTTAAAGAACCTTTGGACAAGTGAATTTGAACATGTATAATTTACCCAGTCAGCAGACGGGTGATTAAAGTCACCCAAAACTAGGGTGTTCAGTTTTATCTTGATTGACTTGAGTAGAGCCAAATAGGCTGAGTGGATGTCCTGATTCATGGAGGAGGTCCTATAGCTGCCAATGACTTAAATACGGGTCAAGGGCATTGTGTTGTTGAACTAATCTAGAGGTGTATTTATCTTTAATGAATATTGATATTCCTCCTCCTATAGTTCTCACACCTTCAGTTTGTGGTCTGAACTTGTGAAAGGAGATGTACCCAGTATGGTTGGGGTGGTCTCCGCAACATTGAACCAGGTCTCTGTGACTGCAAAAAATGTCAGCATCCTCCAAGGTAAGGATTGCTTCCAGTGAGTGCAGTTTCAGGTTAAGACTCTTAGCATTTAGCAGAATAACCTCAAAGTTGTTTTTAAAGAAAATTTTAACATCAGGTATTTTGTCTTTGTGACATTGCCTAAACAAGGCACTATGGGGGTGGAAAGAGCCTTAGCCAATAATGCTGCCAATCTGTTTAGTGTCGGATGTACTGACTGGTGATTGAGAGACAGCCTGGATTTTAGGTTCTTAATGTGGATGCATCTCTCACATGATGAATTTGCATGAAGTAGAAGAAGTGGGTTGTCAGTGTACATGATGCAGTTGCTACATTGCCTCAGGATGTCAATGTCAACCAGGCTGGCTGGACAAACAGTAGTAAATTGTCCATCCATAATGCCAGGCAAGTTAATGTGGTCAGAATTGGGGGGGGGGGGGCAGGAAGGACCAGGTAAGGCAGATGGACAGAAGAGGACCAAATAATGAAGGTATACTGGGGAGACTTTTGTTTATACTTCTGAAGTTGTGCTGGATGCTTTACCTGACCAAGATGCCCAATCACATGAAAACCTCTGATGGAGAACAAGCATTGTACTAAGGGAAAAACTGACAAGCAGAAGTATGCATCTATAACCACCAAGTGTAACCAACTTGGCACTGCAATGCGCAAACAAGTGTTCACCAGTGCAAATGTGGGGCATTTATTTTAAACAAGAACAGAAAAATCAAACCAAATAGCTAGTAATAAAAATCAAACTGAGCCCTGTTACAGTAACCACCAATTGGATTAGTCCAGACTGCAGTTCTCCTACCATGAAGATTTGGGAGGTGGCATTCCAAAAAATATTTCATCTTTTATAGTGCTCAGTCTGTATAAGCAGAACTAGATTCAGCAGGTCTAAATCTAATGTATGCCACAGTACACAGAAGTACAAAATTAGATAAAAAGCAGCCAATAAATTAGATAAGCAGCACATAATTTATAAGCAGTAAATGCTGCAGTACACAGGTGTGCAAAAAGAACAGTAAGCAGACAACAATTTAGATATGCAGACTTTCACTTGAAATACTGGCATATCCTTATATATCATCAAAGTAGAAGGTGGGAGATTTATACAGAAATTACCTTAAAATGTGACAGCAGAGACTTATTTGACTTATATGTGTCCATTAGTAAGTAGTAGGCCTTAGCCATCAAAGGTTCATACAGTCATACCTCTCAGTAGTACTGATGATCACTGTAGGTCCTCAGATTAGCACCATATGTTTTTACTGGAAAAACATTAAAGACAGAACTTTGAAAGTAGCACATTACAGTTTCTGACTTCACAACTTTCACAAGATCAAACAACAGGCAGGATGCACAACAGGGAAATTACCAAGAGCAACATATCCTTGTTTGAGCCATAGCAGTAACCTATCTTTGCCCCCCAAAAGAACAGTCCATTTTTGTTTGTGCCATAACAGTAACTCAAATTTGTTCCCCCCACCAAAAGAGCATTCTATGCTTGTTTGTACTATCCTACCTGTCCTTCAGTTGTTGGCAATTGCACATCATTTTATTCACAGTTAATATCCTCACACATTTTAAGGCCAATGATATTGAATGGCATGCACAATGCATGTGCCAGAGCACTTGTCAGATAACTGGTTAATGACCAAGAAACACAGAAAGGTAAGACAAAGCTTTATATTTGCAAGCAATAATCATAACAGGTTATGTGATCATTAAATGCACTACATCCAAATATAATACATTTAATAAATGTACAAATAACAGTTTATGGTTTGATATCAGTGTACATCCTGTTGCAGTTGGTTGTGTGAAGAATGACTTCAGTTCTTTGCTGCAAAGCTGTTTGTGTAACAGAGTGATAAGGCACCCATCCTGTTTTCTGAAGCTGCATTGGAGAAAAAGTTGAAATCCATACCTGTGTAGAACTATCTCATCTGTACTTTTTCTATTGTGTATGCCATAGATTGATTTTCCATATTTCAAGTATTTCTCCCTTTTTTACTGGATAAGTAGACCACCCAGAAAGTAGACAGACAAAAATAGAAACTGGATACACTCATAGGTTAATAGGTTCATAGGTGTTCAGTAGGCTAATGACCACAAGGGCCTTTGTAAGCCTAGCCATGCATCCCACATTTCTGACAAGTTCTAAGACCCTTGATAAATGTAAGCAAGGGCTTGGGAGATGAAACATTTACAAACTAGGCCTGGAAGATGAACAATTTACAGGTTACCTGTGTCCATTAGAATCATAGGTGTCAAATCAGGGATGAATTTCCTGTTCCCATCCAATTGTCTAAGATGCACTTGAACTGAGTTAGGGAGGAACTTTGTTCACATGGATGAGGAGCCTGATCCAGAGACAAGGTAGTCACTGGAATATATACCTGTGTCTCCACCAGGTCCTATTTATATCACAGGCAAGGTTTAAGTCTTTAGAAGTGGTAATTCTGGTGCTGTTTGTTTTGTGGATATGCAGGAAGTCCATCAGAGTGGGATCTGAGAATAACCTGTATGCCAGTCATAGATCTCCCTTCAAAAGCCTGTACGACACAGAATACAGGGATAGGGCCTTGATGCCATCTGCATAGGACATTTTACTTAAGCCCTGTATTCTTTTAGTGACGATCTTCTGTTGACATTCAAATTGTTGGAAATGCCTGGTTAGGTACATACTAAAGATGGCATTGTACTCAATGATAGGGCTGGTGAATGCTGAATACAGTGGAACAATGCCTTTCTTGGACTTAGATCCCATACCTTTGTTTATATGTTGTGTAACATAGAATGATTTCCTCACTACTGTAGACATGTGCTGGTCAAAGGCTAGATTACTATCTATGTGTATCCCTAAGTTCCTAACTACTGGGTCAGCTGTAAGGGGTGTGTTGTCAATATGAGAGTTACCAGGGGTGGATGACTTCCTGAAGGATACTATTATGCATTTCTTGTCATTTAGTTTTAGTCTAAGGCTCTGACACCAGTTTGTCTGTGTCAACCTCTCCTGAAGAGCATTTGTGTTAGTGTGGGATTCAATGACAACTCCTAATTTACAATTATCTGTAAATTAAGTCAGCCAAAGGCCACTGGCCTTGACTTCAGAGAAGTAAATTCTAAAAAAGGAGCCATCCAAGGACTGATCCTTGAGGGATTACACTTGTGATTGGCCTATTTGTAGAGGTAGACTTCCCAATTCTAATTTCCTGGATCCTGTCTGTGAGCAAGTTGGCTATCCACCAGGTGACATACAAGTTTATACCTAACTTCTTGAGTTTGTCAACAATGCCTGAGTGTGATAGTGTGTCAAATGCCTTGGCCAGGTCAAGGCAGGCAGTGTGAACAATTTTGCCCTCATCCATTGCTTTGGTGACCTTCTCAAAGAGGTCCACCAGGTTGAGCAGGCATGATCTGCCCTTGGTGAAATGAAACTGAAACTTATGAACCTATCTGTGTGCCCTATTCAATCACAGCCTTACCTCAGGCTATGTCCCAAATGAATGGCGCACTGCTACAGTCATCCTGCTCCATAAAGGGGGAGCAACTACAGACCCTGGGAACTATCACCTCATTAACCTGATGAGTCTGGTATGCAAAGCTATGGAGCACATAATCATGGACCTGCTTAACAAAGATATAGGCAATCTCCAAACTCTTGACCTCACACAGTTTTGGTTTGTCAAGCGGAGATCCTGCTTGCTGAACCTGGTTGACGTCTTCGAGGCAGTCACCAATGCTGTGTATGAGGGTAAGGCATACAGCCTACTTCGACCTGGCCAAAGCCTTTGATACCATTCCCCACTCAAGTATCATTGATAAACTCACCAAACTAGCCATCAGTTCTTACATCACTAGGTGGGTTGAAAACTGGCTCACAGACAGGACCCACAGAGTGAAAGTTGCAGATTCCAAGTCAGACTGTCGGCCGGTCATGAGTGGAGTCCCACAGAGCTCGGTCCTGGGTCCTCTCCGGTGTGTCATCTTCCTTTCAGAAGTCCAGGCCAACACAGAAGACCTTTGGCTGACCAAGTTCTCTGATAACTGCAAGCTAGGAGTGATTATCAACTCTTCAAGTGATGCAGACATCCTACAAAAGGGCTTCTCTGAGACCAATAACCATAACCATCGTCTGAAGCTTAATGCTAAAAAATGCATTATCATCCCTTTTGGAAAAAACTCAGTTCCCATGAATTACCATGTTGATGGGAACCCAATGAACACTGAAGAGATCTGGACACCCAGGTCAACAGCCACCTCACCATTGACCACCACATTGCCACTGTGGTCAGAAAGCCCTTCTATGTGGCACATCTTATAACCAAATATTTCACATCCAGGAAGAAAGAGGTCATCATCCCTCTCTACTCATCCCTCATTAGACCAGTCATTTAATATAACACCCTGTTTGGCATGTACTTGACCAGACCCCTACAACAGCTGGAGAGGCCACAGAAGTACCTCACAAAAAGGATCCTAGGCCTAAAACAAATGTCCTACATGGACAGACTCAAGAAACCTCAGCTGTTCTCAGTCTCTTATAGCCTACTTGGAGGTGATCTCTGCTTGATTTACAAAGCCATGTCTGACCCAGCCCTACTTGAAATGCTACACCTAAAGAAATACCAATCCCTCCACACCACATGCTCCAGAGATCACAACCTCATTACCACAATTAACAGAACATGCTGGAGGGAAAGGTTTATCTCCCAAAGATTGCCCATACTCTGGAATAAGCTTCCCATTCATGTCAAGCAAAACACCTTGTTGGCCCTCTGCAAGAGAAATCTTGACAAGTGGATGGGTAACAGAAAGTTCACTCCAGGGATCATTCCAGTTGGCCAACTGGATAGGGGTACTGTGAACTAACATCGGGTGGCATAGTGCCTGGGCAATTTTTTTGGGGCTAGGCTTGTAAAGGCTCCTATGAACCTATGAGAAATGGCAGTGACACTAGTTCCTTCCAGCAAGGATGAGAGAAAACTACAAGACCACAACCACCTCATCAAACCACATCACTAATCAACACTTAATCCACATCTATACGGTGCCCATACTATGTTTCACCAGGCAAACCACTTTGGGTTGTATGGATGAAGTACCAATATATTCATGTAACCTGCCTGCTGTGTGGCAGAGGAAGCAGATTAGTGCTGGTGTCAGGAGTGGCACCATTACTTGCATGTGAAGGCAGACATACCCAAGCTGGCAGGAATTTGTTCAAGGTGTTAAAACTTCAGATGTACATCATCATGCATGTCACACTTTACAATGATCGAATTTGCCATAGAAGTGATTCAATGTGCCTATGCTGGATGATTGCCCAGCACATCCATTATATAATGTTTATTGCAGTACCTATGCCAGGCCTTCTGATGATGATCTAACCAGTCCATGGTACAAGCAATCACACTACTCATTAATCTCTCTCCATTTCTTTCTGTATATCTACCTGTCTATCTATTTATACACACCCACATACCCACACACACACATATATATATATATAGATATAGATATATATATATATATATATATATATATATATATGTATATGTATATATATATATATATATATATATATATATATATATATATATATATGTATATAAATAAAAATATATAGTATACAGTATATATATATATATATATATATATATATATATATTAGTTGATTATAGATATATAGACACACACACACACACACACACACACACACACACACACACACACACACACACACATATATATATATATATATATATATATATATATGGTCCCCTATCAGAAGCCTGAAACACTATAAGCCTGAAAATCAAAATCCTGAAAACTAAAGCCTGAAAATTCAAAATCCCGAAAGCCCAAAATCCTGAAACTCAAAATCTTGAAAACACAAAATGGACATACTGACGTCATTGTGGCTTTGCTATTGTTAGCCATGTGGTGTTAGGTCATGCGTTGGGTTCAGGTAAGTGTGCGGTTGGTTTTATGTTAGGGTTAGGGGAGGTTTAAGTGAGTTAAGGTTAGGGCGCAGGTTAGGCATGTATGCAATAGTGACAAATATTGGGGTTAGGGACGGTTTAAGTGAGTTAGGGTTAGGGCGCGGGTCAGGTGAGTGTGCGATAGTGACGGACCATAGGGTTAGGGTTAGGGTCAGGGTCAGTTGGTAGATATTAGTGTCTTTATAGTGAAATATTAGCATTATTTGTGTTTTCAGGATTTTGAGTGTCAGGATTTTGGGTTTTCGGGATTTTTAATTTTCAGGCTTTAGTTTTCAGGATTTTGATTTTCAGGCTTATAGTGTTTCAGGCTTCTGATAGGGAACTATATATATATATATATATATATATATATATATATATACATATATATATGTGTGTGTGTGTGTATGTATATATACTTATATATATATATATATATATATATATATATATATATATATATATATATATATATTATATATATATATATATATTTATATATACATACACACACACACCCGCACATCCACATATATATATATATATATATATATATATATATATATATATGTGTAGTATATAGTGTAAGGCATATATGTATTACATATGCATACACATATATACATATACATAGATATAGATATATAGATATTAATGAGTATATCTCATTTAATTAAAACAGAAATTGATAAAAACTGTAATATGTTTTTATCCAGGAAAACCCCTCCCTGCAACACCTACACCCCACAGCTATTGATATAACAACTCTTGAGATTGTACAGCATCTGGAAAAGGACAGATTACCACCTCCTATTGTACATCATCCCTGCACAACGTAATGCGCGCATTCCATGCTGACATGACTATTTCATCACTCCTGCCAGCTTGATAACATTCAGTATTCTGAAAGTCTGATTAACTGAATGCTTATGTATATTTTTATATCTTTGGTCTTCAGTTCACCCTGCATCAATGATACATTGGGTCACAAGTTGACTCCACTGTGTTCCATCAGCTGTCACTTCTTTATCTTTGTCCCAAGTGATATTCAGGTGATGGAGGTCTTTTGTTATAACTCCTTTCCAGTTTGGTCGAGGTCTGCCTGGTCTTCTCCTGTATCCATCTAGTTCCTGGTTGAGGGATTGTATAGGATTCCTGCTAGGACCCACATGAGTAACATAACCAAACCAACATACCCTTCTTTCCATAATGATATTTTCAAGTTTCTGTTGTTGTGTTCTTTCTCTGAGACTCTCATTTCTTTACTTTGTCATAGGTTCATAGGTTCATAGGTTCATACTAGGCTATCTGCCCTAGGGCATTTATAAGCCTAGCCAGAGTGTGTTTGGCTTTCACCACCCATTTTAAATTAATTTTGCTATGCCCTTTTTCAAAATTAGTATACTGTGCCTCTGTCTAACAGTGACACAGAAGTGATACCTGGGGTAAACCTACGTTCTCCCATCCACTCATCAAGAATCCTCTTGAAGAGAGTTAATGAGGGACTCTGCCTAACCTGGACTGGGATTTTATTCCAGAGTGAAGGGAGCCTCTGGGTTATGAATCTGTCCCTCCAGCATGTCCTATTTATTTCAGTGCTGAGGTTCAAGTCTCTCGTGCGTGTAGCTCGATGGGATTTGGATTTTCTGAGGTGCAGCATGTCCATTAATTCCGGGTTGGACATGGCTTTATACGTCAGGCACAGATCGCCTCTGAGCAGGCGGTATGCCACTGAGTAGAGCTGGAGTTTCTTTAACCGGGCAGCATATGGCATCTGTTTGAGCCCTTTGATCCTCTTGGTGAGGTACTTTTGGGGTCTTTCCAGTTGCTGCAGGTGTCTGGTAAGGTACATCCCAAAAGGGGCATTGTACTCAATTATGGGCCTGATGAGGGATGAGTAAAAAGGCACGATGACCTCCCCTGATCTAGATGTGAATCCCTTCATGATTAAGTGGGCTATATAAAATATTTTTCTAACCACTTTGGCTACATGGTTGTCAAATGAGAGATTGCTATCAACTTGGGTCCCCAGGTCCCTAATTACTTCTTCTGTACTTAATGGATTACCACCTATGTGATAATTTGTGGGCACTTTGTTTTTGCCAAAGGGGATGACTATACACTTTTTGGCATTTAGCTTGAGGCCATGGCTCTGGCACCAGTTATCTGTTTCTATGAGGCCCTTTTGGAGGATGCTTGTGTCGGCTGGAGAGTCGATTATGGTGCCCAGTTTGCAGTCATCTGGGAACTTGGTCAGCCACAGTCCTTCCGTATTGGCCTGTACCTCTGAAAAATTAATATGAACAAGAGAGGTCCCAGGACTGAACCTTGTGGGACGTCACTTGTAACTGGTTTGGAGTCTGACATGGCTCCAGCAATTCTAACCATGCGGGTTCTGTCCTTGAGCCAGCTTGCAACCCATCTAGTGATATAGGGGTTTATATTTAAGCTGGTGAGCTTATCTATAATGCCCGAGTGGGGTATTGTATCGAAGGCTTTTGCGAGGTCCAGGTAGGCTGTGTGGACCACCTTCCCCTCGTCAATGGCCTTGGTGACTGTTTCAAAGAAATCATCCAGGTTTAAGAGGCAGGATCTGCCCTTAACAAAGCCAAACTGGGTAGGATCCAGTGTCTTTAGGTCCCCAGTATCTTTATTTATGAGGTCCATGATGATCCTTTCCATAGCTTTGCAGACCAAGCTAGTCAGGCTTATGGGGCGATAGTTTCCAGGATCCATTGAGGCACCACCTTTGTGGAGAGGGACCACTGTTGCTGTACGCCACTCTTTGGGTACATATCCTGTAGTAAGGCTGAGATTGAACAGTAGTTTTATGTTTGAGTTTAGCTCTTCTTGGAGTTCATGTAGGATGCAGCCCGGGGCACCGTCTGGTCCCATTGATGCTGTGTTTTTTGTTTGGAGAGGGCAGCTCTTACCTGACCATCTGAGATGTCAGGGGGGCAGCACTCTGCTGGGATAGATATTTGTCCTTTTGGTGGGGAGGGGAGAAGTTTGCGCTGAACCTGTCAGCTAGGATGTTGGCAATGTCTGTGGGTTTCGTGTATTTTTTGTCATTTTGGACTAATTCTGAGCATATCTGGGAATTCCCACCCAGGTTCCTAACATAACTTTTATTTTATTTTTATTTATTTATTTTATTTATTTATCATTTGTTGACCGGGAAAGTCCGACTAGGTTCCACAGAGCCTGTTTTCAGCGGATGCCCGGGGAGAAATGCTCCAGATGCATGTCTTTTTAACTAAAGAAAGCCTTGTGATTATCCTTAGTGCCTTGTGCAATTTTTACTCGAAGCTGGCCTTAGATGATTTTATGAGTGCCCGCAGTTTTTTGCTAATACTGATCAGAGATCCCTTCCCTTTTTGGGATTTTGCTCTATCATGCAGTAGCTTCCTCCTTCTATTGTATAGTTTGTTTATGGCTGGGGTCCACCAGACAGGACGTCTGCCTTTGTAGGATTGGGTCTTGGTTTTATTTGGGATTACATGATCCATGCATTCCTGAAGGTGTTCATAGAATGCGTTTATAAAGGATTCTGCGGTCTGGGCCGTATTTTCCACAGGCCCGGGGGCTTTGAAGTATTCCACCTCGGTTTTGAGGAGTGTGAAATTTGCTTTAGAGAAGTTTTTCACTGTGGTTTTCAGGGCAGGGGTGGAGTCGGGATGTGAATATCCAGTGAGATCAGTTTATGGTGTGATCTTACCAGTGAGGGATACACTTCTGGTCTGGAGCATAGAGTCCCCATGTTCGTGATGATCAGGTCCAGTATGTTTTCCCCTCTTTTGGGAGTGGTAACAAGTTGTTCCATAGCATTTGAGTTTATAAATTCTAGGAACCTTTGGGCTAGGGTGTTGGAGCTAGAGTAATGCTCCCAGTCTATGTTTGGGTAGTTGAAGTCGCCCATTATAATGGTGTTTGGAGAGACCTTCATATTTTCCAGTGTTCTCAGGAAAGCCAAGTGGGGTTCCTGGGTTTGGGAGGGTGGTCTGTAGCAGGCTATAAACTGGAAGGCAGTTTTATCCACTGTTAGTTGCACATGGATAGTCTCTGATGCTTCGTGCTGTGCCATCAACCTGGAGGTGTGGGTATCTTTGACAAATATTGATATTCCCCCTCCTTTTGTGGTTCGGTCCAAGTTTTGGGGCTGAAAAGCATGGTATGAGGTATAACCTGGTAGTGCTGGGGTGCTCTCGGGAGCCTTGAACCAGGTTTCTGTTACTGCACAGATATTGATGTTCTCCATGCTAAGGAGAGTTTTGAGTGCGTGCATCTTGAGGTTTAGACTTCTGGCGTTGAGTAGCATTACTCTTAGTTTCTTATCCCTTGTGATACCTATGGAGGTGGGTTTGACTTTTGAGCCTTGCCTTAAAAAGGCACTATGAGGGTAGCAAGAACCTTTGCTAATATCCGAAAGCCCAGGGGTGACAGGTGCAAGCCGTCCCTAGCAAAGCATCGTGGCTTGTCGAGCATGTCATCCCAGGCTGACAGGCATTGGATCCCCTTTGAATGACACCAATACTTAAGCCAATTGTTGAAATTGATCATCTTGTCTTCATATTGTGGCATCATTCTTGATGAGGGTAAGAAGCTACTCAAGGTCAGGGTCATACCGGCCTGGGCTACATGCTCGGAGAGCTCCTCTATGTCTCTTTTCATGTTGTCCAGGGAGGTACATCTCAGGTCATTCACACCAGCATGGACAATGACTGAGTCATATTTGTACTTGCCTTGGAGTGACCTGAGTGCTTGTGTTATGTGGTGGATCCTAGCGCCCAACAGGCAGCTCACCGTGACCTTCTCCTTGTTCAGCCTGGTGAGCGGGACGTCAGTGTGCCTGATGATAGAGTCACCTATTACAAGTGTATCAGGTGTGTTGTTTAGCCTTAAGGGCTGTGATTTTTCGGCACCCTGGCTTTGTGAGCTATGTGTTGCACATGTTTTGTTTTGGGGTAGCGGTTGCTTGGGTGTCTGCTTTGGAGGTCTCTGCTGCTTAGGCAGATTTTTATTTAGAGCCACCGAGCATGTTTTTGTGTGTTTATGTGTTTGGTTTGCTGTCGTGGTAGGTCTATGTGAGACTGGAATTGTAGTGAGTGTGGTTTCCTTCTCCTCCTGACTGGTTTCGCCAGAACTGAGTTGAGAGAGCGTAGCCTCCAGTATGGCTATATGGTTGCATTTCTCACATGTGTTGGAATTTGCTGGGATGAGGAGAGGGTTGTCTGTGTACATGAGGCATTTGTAACATTGCCTCAAGATTCCCAGATTCACCAGCTGGACCGGAGAGGAGATTGACAACTGACCTTTGGACATGCTAGAATAGTACTGGGAATTCCTTTATAATTGAAAAAAAAGGGTCAATGGGGAATGAGGTACTCAAGGGGAGTTTGTGAGGGTGTAGTGCTTTTAATATTTTAATGCTGACTTATATAATTTCTTTAGTGAGCAAGTGCCAGGTAACTTAAATGCAATATGTTACAGGTAACATAAATGCAAAAATGACAAAGAGTAACTTTCTTTCAAGTGAAACAAGGAAATAAGTACAGTAAGCAATGCAGATATCACTAGGGATCCACAGAAGTGCTGAAAAGCCGCATTTTAGGTGAAATTAGTGTTTCAGGGAAATAACAAGCAAACAGACAACAAGCATACAAATAAAGCTAGATTCAGCAGGCCTGGATCTAGTCTATGCTACCACAAACAGGGTGTACCAATTTCAATAAAAAACAGTTCAAATATGCAGGCACTATAAGCCTTTAACCAGAAATTCCCAGCTCAGAAGGCAGAGTCCAGCCTCTCCTCCCACAAGAGTGCAGACCACGAACCTTCTTAATGTAAAATAACTGTCCTGAAGCCCAAGTGCTTAAACCAGAACTAATACACTTTTAGAATAACAGACACTGAGCCCTCAATCAGCAGTTCACAACTTAGAAGGATGCAAGCTACCTGTCCTGCCACCACAGTGCAGGCCACAAACCTTCCTAATGTAAAACAAGTGGTCTGAAGCCCAAGTGCTTAATCCAAAAGACTTAGAATGATAGCTACACTTTAATCAAGTTACTACCAAGCAGTAATGAATACAATTGAATACTTTAAAGAATGCCTGGATTAGTGCTCAAGTTATACAAACAAAGCTTAATTCAGCAGGCCTAGATCTAGTCTATGCTATAGCAAACAAGGTGTACCAATTTCAGTAAGAAGCAGTTCAAATATGCAGGCACTATAAGCCTTTAACCAGAAATTCCCAGCTCAGAAGGGCAGAGTCCAGCCTCTCCTCCCACAAGAGTGCAGACCACGAACCCTTTTAATGTAACATAACTGGCCTAAAGCCCAAGTGCTTAAACCAGAATTAATACACTTTTAGAATAACAGACACTGAGCCCTCAGTCAGCAGTTCCAAACTTAGAAGGATGTAAGCTACCTGTTCTGCCACTACAGTGCATACCACAAACCCTTTTAATGTAAAATAATTGGCCTAAAGCCCAAGTGCTTAAACCAGAATTAATACACTTTTAGAATAACAGACACTGAGCCCTTAATCAGCAGTTCCCAACTTAGAAGGATGTAAGCTACCTGTCCTGCCAACACAGTGCAGGCCATAAACCTTCCTAATGTAAAACAACTGGTCTGAAGCCCAAGTGCTTAATCCAAAAGACTTAGAATGATAGCTACACTTTAATCAAGTTACTACCAAGAAGTAATAAATACAATTGAATACGTTAAAGAATGCCTGGATTAGTGCTCAAGTTATACAAATAAAGCTAGATTCAGCAGGCCTGGATCTAGTCTATGCTACAGCAAACAAGGTATACCAATTTCAGTAAGAAGCAGTTCAAATATGCAGGCACTATAAGCCTTTAACCAGAAATTCCCAGCTAGAAGGGCAGAGTCCAGCCTCTCCTCCCACAAGAGTGCAGACCACAAACCCTTTTAATGTAAAATAACTGGCCTGAAGCCCAAGTGCTTGAAACAGAATTAATACACTTTTAGAATAACAGACACTGAGCCCTCAATCAGCAGTTCTCAACTTAGAAGGATGTAAGCTACCTGTCCTGCCACCACAGTGCAGACCACAAACCTTCCTAATGTAAAACAACTGGTCTGAAGCCCAAGTGCTTAAACTAAAAGGCTTAGAATGAGTTACACCAAGCAGTAATAAATACAATTGAGTACTTTTAAGATGACGCAAAAGCAAAATAAAGTAGGAAGAAACACAAATACAGTAAAAGCAGATAATTTTTTTTTTTTTGAGTGAGCAAATGAGATGGGCCCAGGAATTACAGGACAGAAGCAAGTGCAAATGCAGGCCTTCAAATCAGAAAGTTGAGAGAGATGGAAGACCGCCCAAATGGCCAATGACTACAAATTCTGGGCCAGAGCCACTCCTTATGTGGTAGACAGGTTACCTAGTGCTTACCACTCCCACTGATAAGCTAGAAGGCTTCCCTCCAACACAGAAAGGCTTGGGGGCTCAGAAGCTTACAAATAGTCCTGGATACAGCAAATCTGTATCTGGAACACTAATTACAGGAAAGGTAGGAAACATGCTTAGAATTTTTTTTTTTCAGAAAAGTAGCAAAAACAGTAGTAAAAACAATTCACATGCAGTGCAAGCTGGCACACTTGAGTATGTAACAATATTAGTCCACACACAGTTTGAAAAAATGTAATTAAATTAAAAAGGACTAAAAGCAAGTGCAGAAAGGGTTTATTAGGTAGAATGCGGTAAAGAGATGGGACTGGGGGAGTGTCCTAGATCAAATCTACAGTGGGGTGGGCACTGCAAAAGCCACCAAATTTAAACTACAACCAAAAACAGGGAGGGGGGGGCGGGGAAAAGTTTCAACAGAGATTTGAGGAATTAGAGTGCAAATTGTAAAACCAAAAAAATATATACTGATCTCTGTATATTTGCAGAACACTAAGACAAGAGATATCTAAGCAACAATTTTGCTCTATAATACAGAATAATACAGAAAAATATACTCAGCTCTATATATTTGCAGATAATCTTGTAAGGCTGTCTCTCAACACACAGGTTCCACTTTAAATGCAGACTGCTGCTATTAACAGTTCAGATAATAAAATTTAAGCATGCACTGAATGAAGAGCAGATTCAAAACTTCCTGCTCAGTTAATACTCGTGCAACACAATTTAATCACTTTAAATACTGTATTATTTGAAAAAAAGTGCAGATAAAGGTACTTAAATTCTTTTATACGTCCAGTTGAATACAGCTAGATTTTAGCCAGCCAAAGCTGAGGTTTGTCCTTCCACAATATTCCCAAAATGTGTTTTAACCATTTATGATGAGCAACTTTAAGTTTTCTCATAGCTGATACTGTGATTCGCCATAGCTCAGAGCCATATAAGAGTGTATATAGCACCAGTGCTTAGTATATCTTTACCTTTGTGGACAGTGCAATTTTTTTTTTTATCTCCAGATTTTGGATAATGTATTGATTGTTGCCCTTGCTTTTCCATGTCTACCTGGCACTTGTTTTCCACACTTACCTATATGAGAGATGAAAATGCTCATGTAGCAGAAGTTCTCTGTTGTAACTAATATTGATCCAGCAGCCGTTATGTCTTTATTGTAATTCCATGCTTCTCTGGCCATCACTTTGCATTTGTCAGGATTCAATTTGAGGCCTACTTTTCCATCCTGTTTCTCCATTGATGTGGTCATTGTCTGCATTCCACTCCATTTTGTATCAGTTAGAGCTATGTCATCTACAAAGTCCAAGTCACATAGCTTGTTGTCATCGAACCATTCCAGTCCCACTGAGCTTCCATGTAATGATATTCACATAACATAATCAATAACTATTGCAAATGACAGGGGAGACAGTATACATCCCTGCCTTACACTGGTATCCACTGCAAACCAGTCACTGTACTATTATTCACCTGAAATGTGCACTTGCTATCTTGATACAGACTCTTAGAGTTTAATGAATTTTGGAGGAATCCCGTATTCTGCCAAGATGTGCCATAGGGATGCTCTGTGTATACAGCCAAAGGCTTTTTTGAAGTCCACAAAGTTGACAATGACTGGTTTCTTCCATGCTGTTGCTTTTTCTGTGATTTGTCTTAGTACAATATCTGTTCAGTGCAGATCAACCTGATCTAAATCCAGCCTGTTCCTGTCTGAGTCTGTCATCAACTGCTACTTTCAGTCTATTCAGTAATACATCGGCAACAGCTTTGCCTGAGTCTGACATCAATGTGATTCCACATCAGTTCATGCAGTCTCTAACATTTCCATTTTCTGGTAGAGGGATAATGGTGTCATTTTTCCACCCACTGGGTACCTTTTTATGAATCCATATGTTGTTCAAGAGACGTGAAATATTCCACTGAAGATGTAGTATACCTTAGCAACTCAGATCATATCTGGTCTGTTCCAGGAGCTTTTCCATTCCTTAATTTGGTTATGGCTTTCTTTACTTCAGATTCACTAATGTCTGCCAAGTACACATCCAGAATCATTGTTGACACTTGGCTGTTATTGCTAAAGTCATGCAGATCATCTGGTGAGGGGTAGTTTAGCACAGAATCAAAATGTTCTTGTTATCTCTTTAATTGCTCCACTTGTGTTTTTTGCAGTTTTTCCATTTGCAAATTTAATAGGTGGTCTCTTTTATTTTCGTCCGTGAGTTCTTTGGTAACATGATATAATGCCTTGGAATTTCCAGTCGCTGCCACTATTTCTGCCTCCCTTTTCAATCCATAACTTTTTGTCATTCTTGAACATATTTTTGGTCATTTTTTCTTTTTGTTTATATTCTACAAACAGTGTCTAATGATTTTGGTATGCCTGCTCTCGTCTTTGTTTACAATCATGTGGTGCATCAACGGCTTTCCAAGTTTCAACTGTTATCCATGCTTCTTTTCTTTTGTCTCTCTTATACACAATTTTTGCTTCTGCGCTGTTTTTGATGATTGTCCTGAATTGTTCCCATTTCTGTTCAATGTTGTCATCTACACTCTGCAAGCCAGAGAATCTTTTTTGGACCTTAATGTTGTATTTGGTTTGCACATCAGGTGAAGTCAACATGTCAGTATTAAATCGAAGAGATACTTATTTTTTCTTTCAGTTCTTGGGTTTTGTTTTCATTGACGTGACCACAAGGTAGTGATCAGATGTGGCATCAGCTCCCTGTTCTACTCCGATATCTTGATGCATATTCACTCATCAACAAGATATGCAAATGTGATCAATCTGATTCACTGTGTATCCATCGGGTGAAACCACATTGCTTTATGAATGTCTTTGCATTTGAATATGCTTCCCCCAACATTAAGGTGATTGTCATTACAGAACTGCAATAATCTATAGCTATTATCCATTCTGTTTCCTGAATCAGCAGAGCCAATGACATGTTCAAATCCCTCTCTGTTGCTTCCAGTTTGAGCACTGAAATCATCCATCATAATTCTTAGGTCATAGCTGAGAAATGAGGTTTTCACATCTTGTAGCTGTTCAAAAAATTATTTGCTTTCAGTATCTGTGGCAGCTTCTTTTGGTGCATAAACTTGTAGTAATGTTAGTTTGGTAAAATGGCTCTATAGGCAAACTGAAATAATTCTGTCACTGATTGGATCCCAAATGACTAAAGTTTTTGACGTATCTTTGCTAAGCAGTATGCCACCTACATTTTCATGCCTATCACCACCTAAAAACAGAATGGTGACATCTTATCAAATAATATTGCCTAATTTAGTCCATCGCATTTCATTGGTTCCAAAAATTAGTAGATTGTAATGCTTCATCTCATGTATAATTTGTGCCAGTTTACCAGTACTGTAGGAGGTACAAATATTCCAAATCCATGTAATGGATTTAGAAGTCAGGACTTCCCACATTGAGAACCTAACTTCCTTTTGGCTTTCATCAGATCTCCTCATCAAGCTGCAAGTTCTCCTCATATGCTGTCCACCATTTGGCAATCCATACCACTGACATTAGACCACAGCCCTGCATTTGTTTTGTGGGCTTGTGTGTATATGTGCATTAATGTATATGTATATATATATATATATATATATATATATATATATATATATATATGTGTGTGTGTGTGTGTGTGTGTGTGTGTGTGTGTGTAGATGATATAGATATAGCTGTATTTATAAATATATATATAAAATGCTGCGGTGGTACGGCGGTAGTGTTGTTACCTCACAGCAAGAGGTTCTACAGTTCGATTCTCGGCTGGGCTTGGGAGTGCCTTCTGTGTGGAGTCTGCATGTCCTCCACTCGGTTGGGTAGCATTCAAAAGACATGCCTGCGTTGAAGGTTGAGCATCGAGCTGGAACCACGGAGTTTCATAAAAATCTACTGCCAATCATTAGCAGACTGGAGTTTCACTGTGGTGACCCCTTACCGGGAAAAGGCGAAAGGCAAACAAACAAACAACAAATATATATATATATATATATATATATATATATATATATATATATATATATATATATATATATATCAAGAAAACAGCAACTGTGACACAAAGTATAGCTCCAATTCTCATAAAATACAGCTTCCAAGTTTCATACTGTACAAGCAAATATTCCTTTATTAATAGGTAAGTGCTTTCACCACTAACTGTGGCTTCCTCAGACCATATACATACTACAACTGACAAAAACAGTCTTTAAATACCCTCATTAAACTATTAACACCCATTACATTCAAATTCTCGTTCAACAAATGAACACTAATCTTTTACTTACAAAATCTTCAATTGGCAGGATCATCAATTGAACCTTTACATAATTTAAAAACATATTTACTATAAACATATGTTATATGGCATTTAATTAAAAAGCATTTCAAAACTTCTAAAAATCATTCCTTAAATATAATCATGCTACATGGTCTCACATTATTCAACATATTACGCTCTGGAATAAAATTTCAATCCTTGTTAGGCAGAGCCCCTCACTGACCCTCTTCAAGAGAAATCTTGACGAGTGGATGGGAAATCGTAAATTTACTCCTGGGATCACTTCTATGGCCCTGCTGGACAGAGGCTCAGGAAACTAATCAAATCTAAAAGGGAGGTGAAAGCCAACACATTCTGTCTAGGCTTCTAAATGTCCTAGGGCAGATAGCCTAGTACCTACCTATGAACCTATGAACCTATGAACACATTCCCCTATATGGTATAAATTTCATTAGCTCAACATAACTAAAAGTAAATGTAAACATTAGTATTTCATTATATTTGAATACTTTGTTTTTACATAACAGCATAATGAAGTGAGTGTGTTCTATTGAGCAATGCTCTATAGCTCATCATTGTGTGCTTTTAAGAAATAAAAAATAATAAAAAGTTAAAATAATAATCGCCCTTTTCATTTTACGCTAGCTATATAGCGTAAACAATTCAAACCTATGCTCTGCGCTGACACCATATTCATAAAATATATGTTTATACATCACCATCTAAGTCCTTTGAATCTTATTCGACTTGGTAGTCCATTAATAGTTTATTAACAATGCTTTCCCAGTGATTCCTCTACTAGTTACAGTAGGATCATCCTTTATCTATACGTCTATGTACAACTACATGACGTCAGGATGCCAAGTCTAGAATGTATACTGGTACTATAGCACCGAACCCCATCTACGCGATCCAATTTTCAGAGTAAACAAATACAAATCACACACGCTATTTTTCATTCGCACATGCTACAAAAAAATCTACTTTACCAGTTCTACATGATAACAGGCTCACACATAAATTTTTTTTTCTACAAAGCAAACAAATTCAAAAACTCATGGAATAATAACTAAACATTTCCATGATGACCACAGTCAGAATCATACATTACTATTAACATATTCATATAGCCTTTTCAAAATAGAATCAAAGCTAAAGTTCCCTAGAGATAGTAATAAATTATTATCTCTAAGCACTCATAACAACCATAATATAGACTGAACCATTAATAGAGATAAACTTTCATTATATTCTAATGCAAAACTGAAAAAGTTAACATAAAACAGCATCATGTATATGAGAAAAACATATCTGGCCAAGAAAATGGACATGTACTCAAATACTAATACTAGATTCAAAACAAAAAACTGAAAATTAAAAATAAAATGCAACAACATGCATTTCATGACTAGAATTATATAGGCTCCCACACACAGGTGTATGCATATATATATATCTATATATATATATCTATATCTATATATATATATATATATATATATATATATATATAAATATATATATATATATATATATATATATATATATATATATATATATATATATATATATATATATATATATATATATATATATATATATATATATATATATATATATATATATATATATATATTGTCCAATTATATGTCATGAAGCATTAAGGTTCACTTATGCTTTTTTCTCTTAAATATAGTAATATGAATCCTTATTGGACCATGATGTAAAGGTAGATCTAACTAGATCTATGGAAATCAGGGTGTAAAGACCCTATATAAGGGTATGTACAGTGAGAAAAGTCCATGTAT
Organism: Protopterus annectens; assembly: GCF_019279795.1. Taxonomy (NCBI): domain Eukaryota; kingdom Metazoa; phylum Chordata; order Ceratodontiformes; family Protopteridae; genus Protopterus; species Protopterus annectens. The sequence goes on from NC_056743.1 coordinate 1,659,709,905, forward strand.
GTACCAAAATCTACTAATAGAACTTTAAAAATATATAGATATTATGCTCACAAAATCTAAACATATATATTAATTCTTATGTAGACCTCATGCTTCTAAGGCACTTTTTATAGAAACTTTACTATTTAAACCAAGGCCTTTCTCTGCCCTCAGCTTCAATATCCATCTTAACTCACTTTGCTCTGTTAAATTTCTAATATTTCCCATTCTTTGCCCATTTTTTACTTCCTCTAATGCCATGAACTTAAAGTCATGATACTGACTACTTATTTCTATATATTTAGATAATGCACTGACGGAGTCTCTATTTCTAATGCTATTAATATGTTTTCTCATATGTTCTTTGAAAGTCCTGTTGGTTTTGCCAACATAAAAATGCAAACAACAGCTGCATTGTGCTACATATACTATATTTTTACTATCACATGTCACTAGAGTATCTGATCTATATTTTTCTCCCGTACTTGGATGTATTAATTCAGAGTTATTCTTTATAAATGGGAACATATGACAGTGTGCACAGGCTCTAGTTCCTCTCTGGGTCCCCTTATCCATTTCAATAACTTCTCTTGGATAGCATAACATACGCTTGAGATTTTTCCTATTTTTGAAACAGAACCTAGGGTATTCACCTACCACTTCCCTTATTTTATCATCTGTCATTAACAGTGACCAGTGCTTATAAAACACTTCTCTAACCTTTTTTACATCACTTGTAAAAAGAATAGATATATTGACTACTTGTCTTGTATTATTTATTGTATTCTGATTCAACTCATTACTTACTGTTTCATAAATATATGGTTTTACCCTATCATTCCTCATCATTTTAACTTCCTGTAGCACAGGGACTACTTTGTTAGCCTTATAGCCCCTCTGATTTAAATTATTCTCTAATTCAGTTAATTCTTCCTTAAGAGTAGATTCCTGGTTACTCAGTCATGAAACCCTCATACCTTGTCCTTTAACTATGTTCTTAAAAGTCCATTTGGGGGTGCATGCTTGACCTGTCCAAAAATGTATTATGATAGCACTCTTTCCTATATACATTAGTTTCAAATTGTCCCTCATTTCCCTTGGAGAAAAATATGTCCAAGAATGCCAAACCTGTGAGTGAATAATTTACTGTGAACTTTAGAAAGCTTGTGGTTTCTTGGATCTTATATACAAATTCTCCTAGCTCTGGAAGGGTGCCCCCCAGATCAGAAAAATATCATCCACAAAACGGTGATAAAATTTAACATATTTCAGATATAAATGAAGAGGGAACATGTGCTCCTCTTCCCACTGTGGCAAGACTGCATTGGCTTAGCTATTGGCACAACATGTGCCCATAGCTATACCTTCACATTGCAAATAGTACATTCCATCAAATACAAAGATGTTGTTCTCCAAAACTACATCCATAAACCTACATATAAGATCTATAAGATTATCTCCATACATGTTATTTTTGGTAAGAAATCTGTACAAGTATTCATTGCCTTCACAGTTTGGAGGAATTGAAGTGAACAATGAAACAACATCAAGTGTAACTAAATAACTACCTTGATGTTCTTGTAATTCAGTATTAGATTGACATAAACTCTCCAGGAACTGCTTAGAGTCCTTTAATACTACTTTTGATTTGTCCAATATAGGTCTAACTGTTTTCTCTACAAAAATAGAGAATGGCTCTGTCATCCATCCTCTGCCTGCAACTATAGGCCTAAAGGGTGGACATTTAGGGTTCTTATGTATTTTTGGTCATCCTTGGAATGAAGGTTTTACTGGACTATCTACTGTAAAACATTGAGTCAGTTCCATTGAAATACCATGACTACCCATAAAGTCATTAATCATAATTTTAATTACTTTGACTATCTTGAATATTGTTCATTGTGATAGCTCTGTATGTCTTAGAATCTGACATTTTACTTAATGATTAAAAATAGTATGCCCTATCCATGACTCCAATCATGCCCCCTTTATCTGCAGGCCTGATAACAATCTGCGTATTTCTCTTAAAATCTTCTAAAGCACTTTTCTCTAGTTTAGTTAAATTCATATATTTATATTCTTTTTTATGTTCACCCAATCTATGATATAAATCACCTTCACATATTTTGCTAAAAGCCTCTAAGATAGGATGGTTCACTGGCATATATGTACTTGTTTTTTTAAATGTATCATTATTTTTTATCACCTCATTTGGAAAGCTTAATTTAAGCATTATATTCCTTAAAAACATTTTTAGATCTATAATTGTGTCTGGTATATCTGCCTCTTGGGCTGGAATAAAAGAGAGGCCTCTCTGTAGTACTGAAAGCTCATCCCCAGTTAATTGTTTGTTTGATATATTCCAAACAATGTTCAATTCTGGTTCCACATTTTCTTTAATGTGGGGTACTCGATCTCTCCATGTTGTTCTTTCCGCTTCATCCTGCCACAACTCTTGGACCTGTATTGTTGCCTCCCTCTCTCCTGCCGAATGGGGAGTGGAAAAAATGGAAAAGCTGGCAAAGTAGTTTACATGTTCTCTTTACTCCTCACTACTGGTTGTCCTGGTGGTATCCCATTAAGTTGTTGTGTTACAGGGCCATCTATACTGATAGGCTCATTGAGTACATTAGCATGGTTAGCTGTTACTTGGGCTCACTGTATCATCTGGATGCATATCAACAGTTTTTGGGCCCATAATATCATTCATGTCTTGTGTTAAAATATCATTACTATGTAAATGCAAGTTATTTATATATTTATCCATACAGGGTCTCATCTTGCCATTTACATACCCTTGTGCAGGAAGTGACTCTGTTTGGGGTCCTGGCCATGAAAACACAAGGCCTTTCTTAAAGTCCATTATATCTCTATCTAAATTTTTGTGTTTATGTTGAATTAGTTTATGTTCACAGGTACTAACATTATTTGCAACTGAGCACATGGATTTATCAGCAATTGCGGCTGGAAACTGCATCATATAATGTCTGTTGTTGCTGTTCTAAACTAGATGTTAAAGTTTTTTCATGTGGTTTAAAAAATTCATTCATTAGTTTCAGATAACTGAAGCTTGCTTCTAAATTAATTTTCTGCCATTTGCTCAATAGTTCTGGATACTGTGAGCCATATGTGGGGATTTTTAACGGTCTTAGGCCCCAAAGAACTTCTTTATGCTGTATGCAAGCTTCAAATTGAAACCTTTGCATTTGCAGCCTTTTTAATTTAAATGCTTCATTTTCAATATTATTGACAAGAAGTCTAAGTTTATAGTGATCAACACTTACGCTCCCCTCATTGGAAGTCCCCTCATTCGAAGCCGACTCCATCATTAAAGGGTTCTCTGTGCTATTCAGCATCTCCGAAAACCTATGGTGTCTTTTAACCTCCATTTTCTTTAGTGAATTGTAATCCAATTCAATACTGTTCTGAGTGTTTCTTTCAGTCATACCCCAACTGATTGTACGTTCAAATAAGTTCCACACAAAAATAAAGAACAACCAGCTGGTAAAGGTGAACCGTTGCAAAAAAACAATGATATCAAAAGTCAAGAAAACAGCAACTGTGACACGAAATATAGCTCCAATTCTGATAAAATACAACTTCCAAGTTTCACACGGTACAAGCAAATATTCCTTTATTAATAGGTAAGTCCTTTCACCACTAACTGTGGCTTCCTCAAACCATATACATACTACTAACTGACAAAGACAGTCTTTAAATACCCTCCTTAAACTATTAACACCAATTACATTCAAATTCTCGTTCAACAAATGAACACTGTTCTTTCACTTACACACTTACAATGGGGGGGGGGATCATCAATTGAATCTATACATAATTTAAACACATATTTACTATAAACATATGTTATATGGCATTTAATTAAAAAACATTTCAAAACTTCTAAAAATCATTCCTTAAATATAATCATGCTACATGGTCTCACATTATTCAACATACTACACATTCCCCTATATGGTATAAATGTCATTAGTGCAACATAACTAAAAGTAAATATAAACATTAGTATTTCATTATATTTGAATACATTGTTTTTACATAACTGCATCATGATGTGAGTGCGTTCTATTGAGCAACGCTGTATAGCTCATCTTTGTGTGCTTTTAAGAAATATAAAATAATAAAAAGTTATGATAATACTCGCTCTTTTCATTTTACGCTAGCTATATAGCGTAAGGACGTCAAAGCTATGCTCTGTGCTGTCACCATATACACAAACCATTTAGGGTAACCAGTTAGCAAAATAAGCAGGTATATCCAGTTCACTGTGTATACTTAATCACTCATTCCAACACAACTTACATTCACTAATGTCTCATCATGCACTTAAAACAAATAAATTAAGCTATTTCTTTGAAAGCCTCATTTAAATACATTAAATCCAAGTCTTGTAATCACAGTAGATTTAGCGTACACATTATTACACAAAAATACAATCAATCTAAAGGGAAAACTTCTTACATGTTTATATATCACCATCTAAGTCCTTTGAATCTTATTCGACTTGGTAGTTCATTAATAGTTTATTTACAGAGCTTTCCCGGTGATTCCTCTACTAGTTACAGTAGGATCATCATTTTGCTATACATTTATGTGCAACTACATGATGTCAGGACGCCAAGTCTAGAATGTATACTATTACTATGCCAACGGACCCCATCTAAGCGATCAAATTTTTAGAGCAAACAAATACAAATCACACACACACTATTTTTCATTTGAGCATACAACAATAACATCTACTTTACCAGTTCTACATGATAACAGGCTCACACATAACATTTTTTTTTCTAAAAAGCAAACAAACTCAAAAACTCATGGAGTAATAACTAAACATTTCCAAGATAACCGCTTTTAGAATCATACATTACTATTAATATATTCATTACTGTATGTCTATATAGATGCAGCAGTCTCAAACATATAATCCCAGAGTATGTGAACATAAAAAAAGATGTTTAAAAGATATTTTAGCATAAAGCAAGCCCTTTTGCACCCCCCATGGGGTGGTCTACACCACACACACCCTACTAGCTATGTATACCAATTCCAAGATTGCACAATATTGGGGAAAGGACAGATTGCCCATTGTGTGTGTGTGTGTGTGTGTGTGTGTGTGTGTGTGTGTGTGTGTGTGTGTGTGTGTGTGTGTGTGTGTGTGTGTGTGTGTGTGTGTGTGTGTGTGTGTGTGTGTGTGTGTGTGTGTGTGTAGATATATATATATATATATATATATATACACATATATGTGTGTGTGTGTGTGTGTGTGTTTATATATATATATATATATATATATATATATATATATATATATATATATATATATATATATATATATATATATATACAGAGAGAAAGAGAGAGACACACACACACACACACACACACACACACATATATATATATATATATATATGTGTGTGTGTGTGTATGTGCATATAGATATATAGATAGATAGATATACTATATATATATATATATATATATATATATATATATATATATATATATATATATATCAACGCAACGATAGAAAAAACCGTTGGTACCACAAATACATACGAGGCGAACTTCTTCAAATAGTGTCCACAAAGTTTGTTAGCGAGCAATACTTTTATTAAAAAACAATAAACGTAAAACACAGTTAGCGTTTTTCGTTCGAAACAGTGTCCGAACTTCTTCAGACAAACACTGACACTTCCAAATCCCCATGTTTAAATAATTAATTATGATGTCATTACTTTATTTAATCAATTAGATAAGTTAAATAGTTTCACCCCAGTTAAAGGTACAAGAACCACATCTAGTGTACTGAATATTCCCCGACCATTATTTCAAATGTGTCTACTTTCATTTCACATTGTAAAAAATATATTAAACCTTATGATAAAAACATAATCGGTGTCAACATTTTGTGTATAATAATAAAACAACAGATCCAGATCTTCTTTAAATAAAACTTTTCTTTCTTATTCAACTAGTCCATATGCAATCAATTCTTCATTTCTAAAACCTGTTACTATAAAGATGACTTTACTTTAGCTAATACTAAGGTTTATTTCAACCTAATTGTAATTCATTCCCGGTTGTTAAGATGTCAATTAAAGAAGGTCTATAGGGACCCTCCCAATAAGGAATACAACCTTGACCTTTTTTAAAAATATAAATTAAAAGTTAAAAAATGTGTATGCGTGTATAGTATGTTGCAATCAAAACTTCTAGCAAAACTAACTCCCCCAACTGTATTTTTTCTATGTTGTCCATTCACTGTGGTTGTTTACTGTTCATATCTTCACCTAATTGTTGGGTTAGACTTTAGTTTGTCTACTTAACAAATGTATATGGCCAAGCCAGACGCTAGAAGGACTCATAAAACTTTTACTAACAAGACCCTAGTCTATTCACCTTAATAAACTTCTGAGTTTTAATATACATGTAATTGAGCATACTTCATTCAGCCCTGGTTCTCTGCAGGCCATTAGACGGAGTTGCCAACTTAGTTCCTTCTTTTCTAATTCTAGTCTCAACAAATTTTCATTCACCAAATGCTCAATTACATGTATATTAAAACTCAGAAGTTTATTAAGGTGAATAGACTAGGGTCTTGTTAGTAAGAGTTTTATGAGTCCTTCTAGCGTCTGGCTTGGTCATATACATTTGTTAAGTAGACAAACTAAAGTCTAACCCAACAATTAGGTGAAGATATGAACAGTAAACAACCACAGTGAATGGACAACATAGAAAAAATACAGTTGGGGGAGTTAGTTTTGCTAGAAGTTTTGATTACAACATACTATACACGCATACACATTTTTTAACTTTTAATTTATATTTTTAAAAAAGGTCAAGGTTGTATTCCTTATTGGGAGGGTCCCTATAGACCTTCTTTAATTGACATCTTAACAACTGGGAATGAATTACAATTAGGTTGAAATAAACCTTAGTATTAGCTAAAGTAAAGTCATCTTTATAGTAACAGGTTTAAGAAATGAAGAATTGATTGCATATGGACTAGTTGAATAAGAAAGAAAAGTTTTATTTAAAGAACATCTGGATCTGTTGTTTTATTATTATACACAAAATGTGGACACATCGATTATGTTTTTATCATAAGGTTTAATATATTTTTTACAATGTGAAATGAAAGTAGACACATTTGAAATAATGGTCGGGGAATATTCAATACACTAGATGTGGTTCTTGTACCTTTAACTGGGGTGAAACTATTTAACTTATCTAATTGATTAAATGAAGTAATGACGTCATAATTAATTATTTAAACATGGGGATTTGGAAGTGTTTGTCTGAAGAAGTTTGGACACTGTTTCGAACGAAAAACGCTAGGTGTGTTTTACGTTTATTGTTTTTTAATAAAAGTATTGCTTGCTAACAAACTTTGTGGACACTATTTGAAGAAGTTCGCCTCGTATGTATTTGTGGTACCAACGTTTTTTTCTATTGTTGCGTTGAGTTGTGTTAAACTGTTTGGTTACTGATATATATATATATATATATATATATATATATATATATATATATATATATATATTTATTCAACAAAAGCAGGGCTGCGATTTAATGTCATTGGTATTGATTGATGAATGGTGGACATGTCAATAGTATGGAACATTGATTAAGATAAATGTAGTTTGGGAGGTGAGAACATGTGCATGTATGTGATTTAGGGTTAGGGTCAGGGATAAATGAAGGGTGGGTGCAGTGTATTTGTGTGTGAGTTGGTGCATTGTAAGGTAAGGGTTAGGTTAGTGGATAGAGGTAGTGTTGTTTGTGTGTGTTTGTAAATGTTTATGTGTTGGCGTCTGTCTTGTGTAGTGGTAGTGCTATGGGAAGGTTTTAAAGACAATAAGGTGCCCTCTTTAATAATGGGTGCCAACCCTAACCCTAACACTGCCTCTTATCCCAACCCTAACATTAAACCATATCATCATTAAAACCCTCCTGTAACACTGACACTTTTCAGAAAAATTTCAGGTTAGTTTTATGGGGGCTATAGTTTTATATTATGAGAGGAAATAGTTTTCCTCTATTGATATTATTGTGAGTTTTTTTCCGCTATTGTATGTTATCAAACTTATTTTGCTAGTGCTTTATAGTGTTTTCCATTCAACATTATGACAGTGTGATCATACACAATAAAATAGTTATATAGATATATATTTCTATATTATATATATATATATATATATATATATATATATACACACACACACACACACACACACACACACACACACACACATATATATTTGTGTGTCTAAGTATTTATACATGTAGTTTACATATTTTTTGGTTTGTGTTGAGTCTGTCCTTTTTTTTTGGCCCATCTCTGACCTTTTCCCTTTCCCTTCTCCTATGAGTTCCAAGCCTGGGAATTTTTATACGGACCCTCCTTCGCATTTTTTTTTTCCGCTTGTCTTGGTACAAAACTCAGCGCAACTGGCCTTTTTCTCTTTTGTTAAATGTTTCCTAGACTTACACTAACACCTAATTATACCTCTGCCTTAGCAGTATAATGTTCCGCCCCTCTTGCATCACAGTATTTCTCACTTAAGTGAATCTCACTAACATCTGTTTTTGTTATACTACTACTATAGTAAATAATAAAATGCAAGGACTAGATGTTTACATTATTGTTTGATAGCATACTTAGCACATTGATTAACAACCTGGTACATACTGAATTTGTACTTACCCAGATAAGGAATAAACAGTACCAGTCAGAATAAAAATGCAGACTATGTATGTATCACTGTTCCAGTCACTCACACTTAATGAGATTTCTGTAAGTGTTCTTGGATTAATGCTTTCATTGTAATCTACATGGCTTTTCGTATGAAAAATAGAAAAGTATATATTACTTGCTACTTTATGTATGTGTTAGATCTATTGAAGCTCTGACAAGGGCAAAGGTACTCATCTTTTGTTTTAATCTTATATTAGAATTTAAGACAAACGTGTATTTTAGCAATTTTTATGCTGATATACTTCATGTGCAACTAGTTTTACCATTTATCTATACATAACATTGAAATTCAAAATATTGAGACCAAAATCTTGAAAATTCAAAACACTGAAAACTCAAAACATTGAATCCCATAACATTGAAAAAACATAGGAAAGCAACATTTACTATATTCCAGCACAACTACATACAGAAACAAATAAAAACAAACCATATTACACGTCTTCAACTATTAGCAGGGGGGCAAGCCCCCTGCACCCCCACACCCCCTGCTACTTAAATATATCATCTCCGAGATCCCACTACACTAAGATGTGCTATGTTATAGTATAGCAAGTAAGAAGAGAACATGACTGAAGTTACCTTTGAAACTCCGGTAAGTATCACAGAGATATATAGCAATGTGTAATGTTTTAACAGTGAAGTAGTGTTTCTAAGAGAAGGTTGAGGATCGTTTTTAACAATTTAAACAGGCAGTCATGAAGCATGGAATGGTATGTTTGCCATTTATATATATATATATATATATATATATATATATATATATATATATATATATATATGGTTCTACCTGACATAAACGAAACCCCAAAACACCGACAACGCAATCACCGAAACCACATAACCAACAGTAAAAAAACACGAAACCCCACATGCCCGACAACGAAATAACCGACGGTACACAAACATGAAACCTCATACACTGCACACACCACAATCAAAACAATCAACAAACAAAACACATTCCCTGTCCAAAAACCACATACACAACACAAGCACACCAAAATCCCTACAAACCCACACTAAACCTCACATACACAACTACCTACAACCCTAACCCAAACCCTAACCCTAAGGTCCATCACTACCGCACACTTACCTGACCCGCTCCCTAACCCTAACTCACTTATCCCGCCCCTAACCCAAACACAATCACTACCGCACACTTACCTGACCCGCTCCCTAACCCTAACTCACTTAACCCACCCCTATCCCCACAGACCATCAATATCCACACTTATCTTACTCGCACCCGAACGTCCGTCACTACCGCATACTTACACAGCCTTTTCCCATGTCGGCATCCTCGGCGTCAGTGCTTTCATCCATCGAGTCGGTCTTCTGAACTGTCGATCTTCTGGGGCCCGTCGCGTCGGTCTTCTGAACTGTCGATCTTCTGGGACTCGCGATTTCCATGTCGATGTTCCGGCGTGTCGACTAACTGAGGTAGAACCATATATATATCTAGATGGATCTAGGACTTTTGATTGAAAGATCAAAAGCACAAATCCATTACCACTGAATACACTTTAACAAAAGTGCTTTCATCAAAAAAGCGCTTTCATTAAAGTATGTTAAAAAAAAACTCAAAATCTACTTGAATGCAGGGGGGAAAGCCCCCCTACACCCCCAATATGAGGGGCTGTGCCACCCCACACCCTCCTTACTTTAATATTCTCACTCCGAGGTCGCACTACAGTGGGGAAAAGGGAATTTTCCCTTACCGCACCGTAGTATGACCGGAACAACAAGCATACTTACTCTAAAGTGCTGCTTCGGTGAAAAGCACTTTCACACAAGTATGCTCACCAAATTGGGATTCGGTGAAAGATGCAGTCGAGCATCTGTACAGATCCCATATAGATATAAATATATATGGCTGTGTGTGTGTTTGTTATTAAGGGACTGACACTATCTTATTTTTTTAATGTGTTATTAAGGGCCGACATTATCTTATTTTTTTTCTAAAGTTTTTTATGGCATAGTCATTATCATATCATATATTACTTTGGGCCCATTTTATCAAGAAAGTTAGCCCAGGCAGTTTTCTTCATCATTTCGTAGGCCAGGAAAGACATAAATTCCAATACAGTAGATCTGAGTTGGGTTGAAGGGCTTGTTGAAATTGCTTTTCCAATACCTGTATGAACTCTTTCTTCTCCAAAAGATAGCCCTTCTTGCAAGTTCAGTATTTGGGGAATTCATGTTTTCAGATACTCCAAAGATTTATCTGCATTCCTTTACTCTCTCTTTTTAAAGGCTTCAGTAGTATTAGTTACCCAAGTGTTTTACTCCAATAAGTAGTCTCTGAAATTATTCTTATACTCTTCCATTAGTATCACAGAATGCATTCTCTTGTCAAAATCTTGATGTTTTACTCTTTAGTCATGGATTTTAATATTTTAATTTGTTTTAAACTGTTGTCCTGTTGATTTCCCAGCCTGCTTCGAACATTGTCCAACTTCAGTTAAGTTCTTGTATTTAAGATAAAACCCATTGAATGCCATTTAAGTGACATTTTCACATAATACTTTGATGTACTCATCTGCAATAATAGTCCAAGTTAGATTACTAGGAAAGTTATTTTGGCAGGAAATTTTCTGCTTTCTCTCAATGCTTTTGGCTAACTTAAATACCTCTTGTCAGAATGACGGTTTATTTTTGTTGCCTATTTTATTTCTAAGTTTCCAGTCAAATTCTTAATTTTAAGCTTGATGTCCATTTTATAATCTCTCCCAATTGTCACAAAAAGTTTTGATTACTTTCGGGCCATTAAATGTAACTGATAAGGCATACTTTCTTCATTGTTTTAAATTCACTTAATTTCTTTTTTGTTAATTCAGGATGTACTATTTTGCATTCTTGAAGTAAATTACAGCTACAGTGTCTTAGACCATAGTTTATCAGGCTCTATTAAAACTGAGCATCCCAAATATTATGGAAGAAGTTTGGTATCTTTGCAGGATGCAATAAATACATTGACAAAGTAGTTTCAACCTCATATATATCTAAGTGCTTATTACATAACGTATTATTCTTCAGTAATGTTTAATTGTTTTGTATGAACTCTTTGTTATTTCTTTGTAACATTAACTTGCAATGTCTTGGAGCTTTTCTCTCCGGGCCTCCACTGAAAAGGGACTCTTTATGGCCCAGTGGACTTCCCTGGTCATCAAACTTAAATAAATAAATAAATATATTTTCTCATATGGATATGGCACATTTCATTAATGATATTCTCCAGAACCATGGCCCAAGATGATAGATCTGTTAAGCAGGCTTAAATCTTCATTGTTATTTTAAATGGTTTGCCAAAATATCACACCACTATGCAGATTTATTCATTCCTGACATCCCTTTAAGTACAATAAATAGCTGTAAGGTTTTATAACTTAGAGTAAGAAGGAAGTGCAAAGGAGTAGAATCTGTCCCACTTGATACAATAGGCAGGTAAGGATATAATTTGCTGAAATGTGGCAAAATAACGAAATGAATCTGAAAGAAAATCAAGTATTGCATGTTCAGAAACCGCAGTCAATAATCCCCAAATATGTACCCACACAAACACACAAACACTCACTCACCTAAAATTTATAGGATTTGACTTGGCTGAAGGCTGATCCCTGAACTACAGTGCAGTATTCACATGTATTATATTCTGTATTTAGCTTGATCACACATTAAAACATAGCTTAAGTTATAAGCACACAACATTTTTAAATGTTTACGCCTTCTGTGAAACAGGTCCTGGCTTAACATGTGAGAAATGAAAAGTTAGCTTCATGACATATGTGGTGTTATGAGTCATAGCCAGCTGTATTAGGAGAAGTGAAACAGTACATGTGTGGCATATGCCAGCATGACTGGCTGAAGTTTTGTAAATAATCTTGTGTCATTTGACTGGCACATTCATTTGTACAGATGTTTTTATTAAAACTGTATTTGTAAAAAAATTGCTTACGTTAAAAAAATGCCGCAACAGAATTTTAACAGAGTTCTGAATGTGAACTGTGTCAGTCAACTAACTAGATGTGATGTAATTCTATAACCAGCTGAAGGACAGAATTCTGGCAGCAGCAGTCTGTTTTTGTTTTCATTTTCCTTTGGAACCTGATATATAAAAGATCTCCGTCAGTTATCATAGGTTCATAGGTTCATAGGTTCATACTAGGCTATCTGCCCTAGGGCATTTATAAGCCTAGCCAGAATGTGTTTGGCTTTTGCCACCCATTTTAAATTTATTTTGCTATGCCCTTTTTCGAGGTTAGTATACTGTGCCTCTGTCTAACAGTGACACAAAAGTGATACCCGGGGTAAAACTATGATCTCCCATCCACTTATCAAGATTCCTCTTGAAGAGAGTCAATGAGGGACTCTGCCTAACCTGGACTGGGATTTTATTCCAGAGTGAAGGGAGCCCCTGGGTTATGAATCTGTCCCTCCAGCATGTCCTATTTATTTCAGTGCTTCGGTTCAAGTCTCTCGAGCGCGTAGCTCGATGGGATTTGAATTTTCTGAGGTGCAGCTTGTCCATTAATTCCGGGTTGGACATGGCTTTATACGTCAGGCACAGATCGCCTCTGAACAGGCGGTATGCCACTGAGTAGAGCTGGAGTTTCTTTAACCGGGCAGCATATGGCATCTGTTTGAGCCCTTTGATCCTCTTGGTGAGGTACTTTTGGGGTCTTTCCAGTTGCTGCAGGTGTCTGGTAAGGTACATCCCAAAAGGGGCATTGTACTCAATTATGGGCCTGATGAGGGATGAGTAAAGAGGCACGATGACCTCCCCGATCTAGATGTGAATCCCTTCATGATTAGGTGGGCTATTTAAAATGTTTTTCTAACCACTTTGGCCACGTGGTTGTCAAATGAGAGATTGCTATCAACTTGGGTCCCCAGGTCCCTAATTACTTCTTCTGTACTTAATGGATTACCACCTATGTGGTAATTTGTGGGCACTTTGTTTTTGCCAAAGGGGATGACTATACACTTTTTGGCATTTAGCTTGAGGCCATGGCTCTGGCACCAGTTGTCTGTTTCTATGAGGCCCTTTTGGAGGATGCTTGTGTCAGCTGGAGAGTCGATTATGGCACCCAGTTTGCAGTCATCTGCGAACATGGTCAGCCACAGTCCTTCCGTGTTGGCCTGTACCCCCGAGAAATATATACCGAACAAGAGAGGTCCTAGGACTGAGCCTTGTGGGACACCACTTGTAACTGGTTTGGAGTCTGACATGGCTCCAGCAATTCTAACCATGTGGGTTCTGTCCTTGAGCCAGTTTGCAATCCATCTAGTGACATAGGAGTTTATATTTAAGCTGGTGAGCTTATCTATAATGCCCGAGTGGGGTATTGTATCAAAAGCTTTTGCGAGGTCCAGGTAGGCTGTGTGGACCACCTTCCCCTCGTCAATGGCCTTGGTGACTGTTTCAAAGAAATCAACCAGGTTTAAGAGGCAGGATCTGCCCTTAACAAAGCCGAACTGGGTAGGATCCAGTGTTTGTAGGTCCCCAATATCTTTATTTATGAGGTCCATGATGATCCTTTCCATAGCTTTGCAGACCAAGCTAGTCAGGCTTATGGGGCGACAGTTTCCAGGATCCGTTGAGGCACCACCTTTATGGAGAGGGACCACTGTTGCTGTACGCCACTCTTTGGGCACATATCCTGTAGTAAGGCTGAGATTGAACAGTAGTTTTGTGTTTGGGTTTAGCTCTTCTTGGAGTTCATGTGGGATGCAGCCTGGGACACTGTCTGGTCCCACTGATGCTGTGTTTTTTGCTTTGGAGAGGGCGGCTCTTACCTGAGCATCTGAGATGTCAGGGGGGCAGCACTCTGCTGGGATAGATATTTGCCCTTTTGGTGGGGAGGGGGGGGCTTTGTGCTGAACCTGTCAGCTAGAATGTTGGCAATGTCTGTGGGTTCGGTGTATTTTTTGTCATTTTGGACTAATTCTGAGCATATCTGGGAATTACCACCCAGGTTCCTAACATAACTAAAGAAAGCCTTGTGATTATCCTTAGTGTCCTGTGCAATTTTTCTCTCGAAGCTGGCCTTAGACAATTTTATGAGTGCCCGTAGTTTTTTGCTAATACTGATCAGTGATGCCTTCCCTTTTTGGGATTTTGCTCTATCATTTAGTAGCTTCCTCCTTCTATTGTATAGTTTGTTTATGGCTGGGGTCCACCAGACAGGACGTCTGCCTTTAGAGGATTGGGTCTTGGTTTTATTTGGGATCGCATGATCCATGCATTCCTGAAGGTGTTCATAGAATGCATTTATAAAGGATTCTGCGGTCTGGGCCATATTTTCCACAGGCCTGGGGGCTTTGAAGGATTCCGCCTCGGTTTTGAGGAGTGTGAAATTTGCTTTAGAGAAGTTTTTCACTGTGGTTTTCTGGGCAGGGGGTGGGGTCGGGATATGAATATCCAGTGTGATTAGTTTATGGTCTGATCTTACTAGTGAGGGATACACTTCTGGTCTGGAGCATAGAGTCCCCATGTTGGTGATGATCAGGTCCAGTATGTTTTCCCCTCTTGTGGGAGTGGTAACAAGTTGTTTCATAGCATTTGAGTTTATAAATTCTAGGAACCTTTGGGCTAGGGTGTTGGAGCTAGAGTAATGCTCCCAGTCTATGTTTGGGTAGTTGAAGTTGCCCAATATAATGGTGTTTGGAGAGACCTTCATATTTTCCAGTGTTCTCAGGAAGGCCGAGTGGGGTTCCTGGGTTTGGGAGGTTGGTCTGTAGCAGGCTATAAACTGGAAGGCAGTTTTATCCACTGTTAGTTGCACATGGATAGTCTCTGATGCTTCATGCTTTGCCACCAACCTGGAGGTGTGGGTATCTTTGATGAATATCGATACTCCCCCTCCTTTTGTGGTTCAGTACAAGTTTTGGGGCCGAAAAGCATGGTATGAGGTATAACCTGGTAGTGCTGGGGTGCTCTCGGGAGCTCTGAACCAGGTTTTTGTTACTGCACAGATATCGATGTTCTCCATGCTAAGGAGAGTTTCGAGTGCGTGCATCTTGAGGTTTAGACTTCTGGTGTTGAGTAGTATTACTCTTAGTTTCTTATCCCTTGTGATACCTATGGAGGTGGGTTTATCTTTTGAGCCTTGCCTAAAAAAGGCACTATGGGGGTAGCAAGAGCCTTTGCCAATATTCGAAAGCCCAGGGGTGACAGGTGCAAGCCGTCCCTAGTGAAGCATCGTGGCTTGTCGAGCATAGCATCCCAAGCTGACAGACATTGGATCCCCTTTGAATGACACCAGTACTTAAGCCAATTGTTGAAATTGATCATCTTTTCTTCATATTGTGGCATCATTCTTGGTGAGGGTAAGATGCTACTCAAGGTCAGGGTCATACCGGCCTGGGCTACATGCTCAGAGAGCTCCTCTATGTCTCTTTTCATGTAGTCCAGGGAGGTACGTCTCAGGTCATTCACACCAGCATGGACAATGACTGAGTCATATTTGTACTTGCCTTGGAGTGACCTGAGTGCTTATGTTATGTGGCGGATCCTAGTGCCTGACAGGCTGCTCACCATGACCCTCTCCTTGTTCAGCCTGGTGAGCGGGACGTCAGTGTGTCTGAAGATAGAGTCACCTATTACAAGTGTATCAGGTGTGTTGTTTAGTCTTAAGGGCTGTGACTGTTCGGCACACTGGCTTTGTGAGATATGTATTGCACGTGTTTTGTTTTGGGGTAGCAGTTGCTTGGGTGTCTGCTTTGGAAGGCTCTGCTGCTTAGGCAGATCTTTATTTAGAGCTTCCGAGTATGTTTTTGTGTGATTATGTGTTTGGTTTGCTGTCGTGGTAGGTCTATGTGAGACTGGAATTGTAGTGAGTGTGGTTTCCTTCTCCTCCTGACTGGTTATGCCAGTACTGAGTTGAGAGAGCTTAGCCTCCAGTTTGGCTATATGGTTGCATCTCCCACATGTGTTGGAATTTGTTGGGAGGAGGAGAGGGTTGTCTGTGTACATGAGGCAGTTGTAACATTGCCTCAAGATTCCCAGATTCACCAGCTGGACTGGAGAGGAGATTGACAACTGACCTTTGGACATGCTAGAATAATATTGGGAATTCCTTTATAATTGAAAACAAGGGCCAGTGGGGAGTGAGGTACTCAAGGGGAGTTTGTGAGGGTGTAGTGCTTTTAATATTTTAATGCTGACTTATATAATTGCTTTAGTGAGCAAGTGCCAGGTAACTTAAGTGCAATGTGTTACAGGTAACTTAATTGCAAAAGTGACAAACAGTAACTTTCTTTCAAGTGAAACAAGGAAATAAGTACAGTAAGCAATGCAGATATCGCTAGTGATCCACAGAAGCGCTGGGAAGCCGCGTATTAGGTGGAATTAGCATTCCAGGGAAATAACAAGCAAACAAACAACAAGCATATAAACAAAGCTAGATTCAGCAGGCCTGGATCTTGTCTATGCTACAGCAAACAAGGTGTACCAATTTCAGTAAGATACAGTTCAAATATTCAGGCACTATAAACCTTTAACCAGAAATTCCCAGCTCAGAAGGGCAGAGTCAAGCCTCTTCTTCCACAAGACTGCAGACCACAAACCTTCTTAATGTAAAATAACTGGCCTGAAGCCCAAATTCTTAAACCAGAACTAATATACTTTAAGAATAACAGACACTGGGCTCTCAATCAGCAGTTCCCAACTTAGAAGGATGAAAGCTACCTGTCCTGCCACCACAGTGCATGCCACAAAACTTCCTAATGTAAAACAACTGGTCTGAAGCCTAAGTGCTTAATCCAAAAGACTTAGAATGATAGCTACACTTTAATCAAGTTACTGCCAAGCAGTAATAAATACAATTGAATACTTTAGAGAATGCCTGGATTAGTGCTCAAGTTACACAAACAAAGCTAGATCCAGCAGGCCCAAATCCAGTCTATGCCACTGCAAACAAGGCGCACCAACTTCAGTAAGAAGCAGTTCAGATATGCATGCACTATAAGCCTTTAACCAGAAATTCCCAGCTCAGAAGGGCAGAGTCCAGCCTCTCCTCCCACAAGAGTGCAGACCACGAACCCTCTTAATATAAAATAACTGTCCTGAAAGCCCAAGTGCTTAAACCAGAATTAATACACTTTTAGAATAACAGACACTGAGCCCTCAATCAGCAGTTCCCAACCTAGAAGGATGTAAGCTACCTGTTCTGCCACTACAGTGCAGACCACAAACCCTCTCAGTGCAAAACAACTGGTCCGAAGCCCAAGTGTTTAAACCAAAAGGCTTAGAATGAGTTACACCAAGCAGTAATAAATATAATTGAGTACTTTTAAGATGATGCAAAAGTAAAATAAAGTAGGTAGAAACACAAGTACAGTAAAAGCAGATGCATTTTTTTTTCTGAATAAGTGCTGAGATCAAAGAAACAGATTTCAGTGCTGAAACTAGAAAACTGGCTAGTTATAAGAAAAAAAAACTAAGCTAGAAGGCTTCCCTCCACCACAGAAGGGCTTGGGGGCGTAGAAGCCTACAAATAGTCTATACCACTTAACAGGAAAGGCAGGAAACAAGCTTAATTTTTTTTCTATTTCCCAGATGCTCTCTTTGTACACAGTAGGAGTGCCTGAAATCAGAATATGATTTCACTGCACTCAGTTGAGTGAGCAAATGAGATGGGCCCAGAAGGAGTATTCAAACACAAATTTACAAGAGGGGCGGGCAGTTTCAAGGCCACTAAGATTAACACCAAAACAAAAACAGGGAGGGTGGGTGGGACTAACTGAAGAGCAGAGTCAAAACTTCCAGTTCAGTTAATATTCCTGCAACACAGTTAAAATTAATTTAAATACTGCATTTTTTGAAAAAAAAAAGTGCAGATAAAGGTACTTAAATTCTCTTATACATCCAGTTGAATACAGCAAGTTCTTAACCAGCCAAAGCTGAGGTTTTTAAGCAGAAAATATTTCACACTGTACCACTTAAATAGGCAAGGACAGGAAATCAAAGAATGTGGCTACCCCCACACCTGTAATTACTAGCAAATAACAAAATTCAGCAAACACTGACTAACTTCCAGTTCAGTTAATATTCCTATAACACAGTTAAAATCAATTTAAATACTGTATTTTTTGAAAAAAAAAAATGTAAATAAAGGTACTTAAATTCTCTTATACGTCCAGTTGAATACAGCTCGTTCTTAGCCGGCCAAAGCTGAGGTTTTTAAGCAAAAAATATTTCACACTGTACCAATTAAATAGGCAAGGACAGGAAATCAAAGAATGTGGCTATCATAGTTCAGTAATAGTAGTTGTTCAGTAGTTGTTAGTTGTACAGTTCAGTAGTGTGGAGTATCTCATCTTGCCTTTTGGAAGTGAGCATCTCAGCTGTACATCTTGCCTTGCAATATTAAGTAAATTAACTAGGAACAGTTTCTCCTTAGTTTAGTTAGGAAAAGTACCATGAGATTAGTTTAGTATTTCTTTTTCTGCATGCGAGATTCTATCCAACAGTGTTATTTTATATTTCCTGTGACTGAAATCCCTGATGTTTATTGTAACTAAATATTAAACATTTTCGTGTTTTTCAAATTTTAGTATTTATTTTAAAATATTTTATACCTTTTCATTGTGGCTGGTCTTTTAGTGAATACTTTAATATCTTGGCAGTACCTGTACTTATCTCACTGTCACTGTGACCACTCCAAAAATCCTTACTGCTTCAATGATAATCTGCCATTCATATCAGTATTAATTTGGCACAGTATAATTGGTTACCCCTTGAAAGAGCCTTAGAGTATTTGGCTGGTGGCAGCTACCCTGTAATCTGGAGAGAGGGGACACAGCTGGTGAATCTGTGTCAGCCTTTTCCAAGTGTGTATGTGTGTGTGCGAAAAGTCAGATATTCAACTGAGTATGCCAGATATTTTGAATTGGGACACAGTACTCCAACGTGGTCATGTTTTGGATTTGGAGAGACAGAGAATCCATTTCCAGTGGAGCATGTTCCCTGTGTGCTCTTTGGAAATTGCACTGGATGCAGAGAGCTGCATTTGAAATGCTGTGTAAATCCATTCCTGTCCTGTTTTTAGTGACCACCTCTCACTTGTGTCAGTGCTGAGGACTGGGGCTCATTGATTACTGGCCAGGACTAAAGAGGAGCCATTATAACATAAATGAATATAATCCTGACCATGATTTAGACATCCCTGAGACTGATCAACTCCCTGAAATTTAAAGATGGTAACTTGAGGTGAATGTATTTGATAAGCTTAAAATGTGCTAATGAATGCCATTTTTTGGATTTATATTTCTTCTCTAAGCTATTTTATGATACTTTTCCATATGTATTAATTAATTTATTTCTATGTTATTTTCTTTGTTTTACATGTAAGCAAAGTATTGTTTTTTCATCAAATATCAATTACAAAATATAAATTTAAATTAGCATCCCCAAATGTAATGATAATATTGACAAAATAAGGTAATGCTAGCAGTTTCAGTGACTCTTCCAAATGCACACATTATAAATGTGGGCAACATTGGCTATCCTGAGCTGTTTATTTAGATAATCACTGAATTGCATAAGCCTTTTACATTCAGTAAAACATATGCACTTTAGATTTGATACAAAACATATAAGTTGCGCTGTTCATGCATGGAACCAGGAATGTTATTTCAAATCCTGAGTGCAAACATGAAGAACCAATGACTGCCACTACCCTTTTGAAGTAAATATAGATCATGCATACAATCATGGCACTATAACAATTCCTTCTTAAAGTTAAAGTACTTCATAGAGACAGTCCAAATACTTATAGTAGGTCATATAGAAAGTCCAGGCACTTCCTTGTTAATACTGGTCATGCTGACAGTCCTGGTATTTCCTTGTTAATATAGGTCATGCACACAGTCCAGGTACTTCCTTGTTAATATAGGTCATGCAGATAGTCCAGGTACTTCCTTGTTAATGTAGGTCATGCACACAATCCAGGTACTTCCTTTAAAGTAGGACATGAATGCTGTCCAGGTACTTCCTTATTAATATAGGTCATGCAGAGAGTCCAGGTACTTCTTTGTTAATATAGGTCATGCACAAAATCCAGGTACTTCCTTGTGAAAGTAGATCATGCATGCAGTGCTTGTACTTCCTTGTTAAGCCAACCTATATCATGCATATAGTCCTGACACTTCCTTGTTAAAGTCAAAGTAGGTTATGATGCAGTCCTGGCAATTCCTTGTTAAAGTTAAAATATGTTATGCTTATCATCAAGATACTTAACTTACTAAAGCCATGTAGGTCATAAAATTATCACTTCTTTGTTAAAATGCAAGTAAGTCATGTGTACAGTCTGTTATTTCTGTCAAAGCACATCATGCATAGAGTCAATTTTGATCTGACTCATTTGTTACTCTGTCAAATAATTGAATTACATTTCTTTGGCATAATCATTCTATTGTGAATCCATGATGACTTGGTTCTAGTGCCTCACTGACTTCTATATATTCTTAAATCTTCTGTTACAACAATGATTGCATGGCATCCCTGCAAATGAGGTCAAATTGAAAGTCCAATTTTTCCATGCTTTGTCTTAGCCCCATTATCCTGAAGGTAAATCACAATCAGTTCATCAGCATGTCTTTTTAATCATTCTTACTTAAAGTCTCATAGAAGTTTATGATAAATTCTGTCATGCCCCATTGTGTTCCATATCTTTGCTTTCAGAAACATTTCTCCTTTGAATGGACTAAGATCAGACCCTTATCCTGGTCTGTACTACTGGCTACATTTGTTCAGTCACCTTTCAATCAGTCCCTTATATTGCATTTAGCTTTGCTATCTACCCATTCCTTTTATTTATTTATTTATTCATTCATTCATTATATACTTACAGAACATTTTGATGTATTCTTAACTAAGGTGGGTTTCTTTTATTAGTTTTAGCTCTTGCTTTAGCAATTGCATTTCCTACTTCCCCCTTCCTTAATCACTAGTGCCTCCTTATGACAACAATGTTTTCCCCCTTATTTTTTATTTGTATTCTTATACTGGATTCACAGTAAGGGTGACTGCTTTGAAAGAATATCTTTCAAGTTCTACCATTTCTCTTCCACATTACTTTCACACTTGTCTGACAGAGCTTTTCAGACAGGGGAATTCCATTTTGCAACATCTTTCCTCCTGGAATCTAGAGCCCCAGTTTTTTTCTCTCTAGACTCTACAACATATGATCCCAAATGTCTGTCCACATCTTGATCTGTTCTATAAGCACAAGGGACAACACCAGGGCCAAGATTTCTCAATCTTGGAAACTCCTATTACACGGGTTGGGAGGGTGGCCTAATGGTTAAGGTGTTTGCCTTACAAACATAAGATGCAGGGCTTAAGTCTCACATAGGATAATTGGCTAGGCTTAAAATGGCTCACAAGGGCAGTTAGCTTAGTACTAACCTATGAACCTATAAGGCCTTCTTCTTGTAGAATATTTAAATGATTGTAAACAATGCCACAGTCAAAGTGCTCCAAAAAGAATGGGACTGGCAGGACTGGCTTTCTACATTTCATGATAAGACAACAGACAAATGCCTGAATATATTATATATATGTATGTATATATATATATATATATATATATATATATATATATATATATATATATATATATATATATATATATATATATATGTGTATAGATAGATATATAAAAGAATTGGGAACAATTAAAAGGACTCAGTGTTTTAGTTAGACAGGTTAAGAAAATGTATCAAGTAATAAAGTACTTCTTGATTTCAACATTTCAACAAATATAAATTGTAGATTTGTGGAAGCATCCATATATTGCATGTTAACACAAATACTGTTATTCTAGCAGCTTTCTAAGTTTGTAAGAACAAACCTTAAATCTGTTCCTGTTTTTGGGTCTTTGTCCCCCTCCATTGTTTTAGGCATTGTCCAGATTTATTGTGCTAAGAAGTTTAGAGGTATGGATGAGAGTCGTGCAGATCTCTAACAATATTTTATTTATTTCCATATAGCAAGTGGTTTGTCTTGATATAACATTTTAATGATTTTTTGTGCAGGACAGATAAGAACAGTAAGTCTGATTTCTGACAGCTTGCTGCTGAGACAATAGGTGAATTGTTGTGTTGCCTACTGTAGCAGAAGCCATCAAGATATTCAACCTATTTTCTCACTTTAATATATGGTTGGGCTCTCACATCAATATTAACCAATGTGACCCAATCACCTAGTGCTAATGTTTACACCACCCCTACGCTTTGTTAATGTTTCAAAAGTTCTGCTCTGCTACAAAGGTAATGTAACATTTTTGAAATGGGATTCTGTTGAATTGTAGTACTCATGCCATTTGAAATACATTTATACTGGCAAAGGCTGATATTGTACAGTAATGTTGGTAAATGTTTTTTTGGTAGTGGATTGCTTCTTACTTGGGGATTTAGTAATTACCAGATGGCAGATAGTTTTCAGATAAGTAGCAGGAGTTTGTTTATTACTCTTCAGCATTTATATTTTTCCTTCCTATAGTTTTGCTGCCCAGTAGCAGAATTAAAGTCATCTGCAGCTTTCCTTATGGTGCTGATATTTTTTAGCATGAGTTTGAGTATAAACTTCACCCATGTTTCTTTGACATATTTAATTCTGAGCCTCCTAATTTGCAACTGGCTACACATTAATGCTAGAATGTTTTTATTCAGCCATCCAATTTCTTTACATGACTTTGTATAATAAGTATTATAGATAGACCAGAAAGATTGTTTGGAAAATACAATACTGAAGTGTCTTATATCCCTGCTTACCTAACACCTGTGGTAGGCAGGACTGAAGGTTTTATACCAGGCTGCATATGGGTATGTTGACACTTCTGCACTGTGCCACATATCTGCATGTGTAGTAGATTGTTGCACACTAACCATTCCAGGGTGCATTCTTTCATGGTTACCTGTTTGTGTTATCTCATACAAGATCTTTTACAGGGCATACCAATTGCTGTGGAAGATGTCTGTGTAGGAGTTTCTGAAAGAGCACTTGCTCAGAACTTTGCTAAAGTATTCAAGTAGGACAAACCTCAAATGTCGGATATTCATTCACAGAAAATTTTCTTCAAACCAAGGTGATTCATGTTTTATGTTTTATGCTGAAGTATATCTAAATTAACAAGGATGTCTATGTCTTTATCTATATCTGTATTGCTATCTATATCTACCTATTGGCAAGACAATTTGCTGAACTGCAAACAAGCCAGTACACCTGATCAAATGTAATAGCTTTATAAGTACAGGATTATAGTACAGTGGGGGTTGGGGAATTTACCCTTTCCCATTATGTTACAGTCTTGGATTTGGTATCTATAATTAGCGGGGGGGGGGAGGCTTGATCCCCATACAAAATAGAAGTTTGCTTCAAATCTTTGTGATTCAAAGTATACTGTTTTTGAATCTGTGATTCAAACTCATATGGTTCATGGCTTTATAGGTGTGCACTAGGCTAATAAACATTGGGGTCTTTTTAAATCTAGCCATTGATCCCAAATCACTGACAAGTTCTGATACCCTTTGTAGTGTAAGCAGGGACCTTGGAGATGAAACAGTTATAAGCAAAGTCCTGAGAGATGAACCATGTACAGGCTGCTTGTGTCCATTACAGACAGGTGCCAAACCAGGGGTATATTTATAGTTCTGAAACTAGTTGTCCAAGTTACAACTGAACTGGGTTAGGGAAGGACTCTGCTTCACATGGATGGGGAGCCTGTTTCAGAGAAGGAGTAGTCTTCTAGGATACATCCGTGTCTCCGGCAAGTCCCATTTATACTGTATATAATGTTTAAGTCTTTAGAATGACTAATTCTGCTGCATTTATTTTTTTGTGGATATGCAGGAGGTCCATCAGAGTAGGTTCAAAGATGCCTAGCATGCCAGACATAGATTTCCCTCAACAGCCTGTAGGAGAGACAATAAAGGGATAGGGCAATGAGGTTGGCTGCACAAGACATGTTTATACCCTCTATTCTTTTAGAAAGGAGTTTCTGTGGAAATTCCAATTGTTGGATGTGCCTGGTTAGGTACATAGCAAATGGGGCATTGCACTCAATGATAGGCCTGATCAGGTGTCATACCTTTGTTTATAAGGTAAAGATGATAATAACTGTGCACGCTACTAACTTGGAATTGAACCTAGGAAAATAAGGAACATGCAAGTCTGAACACTGTGCATTGACTGTTAATGCTACAGGGTATTTTGATAATTAAATGTCTGTCATGCATGCGCGCGCGCACACACACACACACACACACACACACACACACACACACATACACACACACACACACTCACATGCACATACACACACACACACACACACACACACACACACACACACACTCACACATCTACATATATCTATATATCTAATCTATATGTATATATATATATATATATATATATATATATATATATATATATATATATACATATGTATCTATCTATATCTATCTATATATGTATATATAGATATAGATAAATGAGTCTACTTGTCTTCACGGAAATTACACTTTGCGATCTTGGAGTTAGTTTATATAAGTAGCGGGGGTAGGGGGATGCTGAGGTTTTGCCGCCCTGCAAAAATGTGTTTCAATTTGCCAGTCCAGACCTCAACTACTTATATATACTAACTCTGAGATGGCACTACCATGGGGAAAAAGTATATATCCTGAAGTCCAGCCAACACCTGTGTGGAGTTTGTGACTGTTGAGTTCCTCTCACCTCCCAAAAACATGCTGGGTGCTTCCACTTTCAATTCACCCAATAATAGAGTAGTGAACAGCAGCATAGATACTATATGGTCCATATCAGGGAAGGACTTGCATAGCCCAACCACCTTGGGCATCAACTACACTGCACAGCATGTTCTATATTGTTGAACACAGATATCAGACTTTGCAATGTGTCAGAGCTAGCTGCTCAATGATGTAAAAATTGGTGCTAGGCATTTTCATTAACATAGGTTACTAAAAATGGATATAGGCATTTCCTGGTGATCAGCATATTGAGGCCTACAACAGGAACCCATGCTAATAGTGGGAGGGGTCTCTATGTTCCTGTTGGCCAGTTTATGCACGCCATGCCCTAGATCAATAAGCTGCTAGCTTGTTCATGTTCTGTTGCCCAGCTTGGGTTAATTGAAATGGCTTTGTTAATTGGAAGCTGGATGTAAAACCCATGAACCTGTCGAACATGAACTAATGATTGCTACACTTAGTAAAGGATCACCGACAAGATGCAGCTTGGAAGTGGATGATATGCTGGTATGGAGGAAGCTGGACATCCTATGTATCCACCAAAAAAGATAGAAGAGCAGTGCAGTAAACACACTTGACTCGGGATCCAGTGCCTACTACTCAGGGGGAGAACAGACTAGAACTGGTGTGGCCTTTATGGTAAGGGAGACATTTTAGAGGACCATTAAGGGATGTTATCAGAAATAGGGACAGACTGATTGCAATCTGACTTCAGTGAAAGGATAGGATACTGTTCATAATCTCAGCCAGTGCAGCCAACAGGTTTGTGATAGCGAAAAAAAAATATGCATTCAGGCAGCAGTTGTAGGACCAAGCAGATATAGCAAGACAACATGAATTGGTGTTGATCATGGGGACCTAAATACATATATTGGGACAGACAGAACAGGATAGGATGGCTTCCTGGGTCTACGTGTGTGGGGCAACAGGAATGAAGAGGGAGAGGGGATGACTTTTGTCTGCAAATAGCTTGATAGTAGCCAACACATGGTTCAGCAAGAGAAAGACAGTCACACAATTATATACTAGTGTGACCAACATGCAATTCATGAAGACTTCTTCCTATTAAGGAAAGGGAACAGGAGAAGAATCAGCAATTGCAAGGTAATCTTCAATGAAACTGTCCACCCACAGCATAAACCACTGGTTGCAACAGTCAGTTCAAGCAGTGATCAGCGAGGGCTCTAAAGTCAACAGAGACTAGGCTGAAGACATGGAAGCTGACTGAAGAGAAAACACAAAAGTTCAAGGAAATAGTCAGGTCACTAGCACCTGAAGAAAAACAAGAACAAATAGATGGAGTTGAAGAAGAATGACAGCCCCTCAAAACAGCATGCATAAGGACTATAGAACAGATATGCATCTGAGACAGGTATAGAAATAAGGTGCAGAAATCCAGGAAGTCATCAAAAGAAGGGATTGCAGAAAAAAGTGGAAAACAGAAGGAAGGACCAGTAAATACTGGTTTGCTATTAAACAGGCTAAGAGAGCAGTTGCAATGGTAGAGAGCAAGGCATTAGTGACACCCTGTCAGCTTTTGGAAAGTGGCTCAGTAGATGGCAGAAAGGAACTCTATCAAGTTGCAAGGCAAAGTGAGAAAGATAAAGACAATAATCACCAGACACACTTTA
This sequence comes from Protopterus annectens, assembly GCF_019279795.1. Classification (NCBI taxonomy): domain Eukaryota; kingdom Metazoa; phylum Chordata; order Ceratodontiformes; family Protopteridae; genus Protopterus; species Protopterus annectens. The sequence continues at coordinate 1,659,737,082 of NC_056743.1, forward strand.
TGAGAATCGCCAGCAACAGTCTATTCACCAGTCCACAGGAAATCAATGAGTACTTCCAGCAGCATCTGCATGAAGAAAATCTCACTGTACTGCCCCTGACACAGCCTACAATGAAAGAATAGCAGGAGCCCACTCTAGAAGAAGTAAGGATGTCACTAAGGAAAATAAAGTCAGGGAAAGGAGAAGGATCATATGAAGTTGCTGCTCTGGTGGCAAAGAGGGATAAAGCCCTGCCTGCAATCGATGTGAACCAGGTTTGATTAGTGGCTCGGGTGACTGATGGAGTGGCAGGGATGGATGGGCATACTTATCATACATGTGTGGAAGGACACTTGTCTTCCAAAGAGGGAAGTTGTCCTTGAATGTAGTCAATGAGTGTGGGGGGTGCTGGAGGAGAGAGGGTAGAGCATATAAAAAGAAAAAATTCCTGATGGAAGCACAAAATTCCAAGCTGTGAGCATGCCAATAGATGCCAATCAGGCTCTAGCAATACTAGAGTTATCCATAGTGGGTAGGAGGGTGGCTGGGAGACCCAGTATGGAAATGGGGCTCTGAGGCCAGGCCATTAGAATGAGGTCTGAGGAGACTAAAACATTAAAAAAAAGGTGTTGATTGAGTTAAAGGAGAAATGGCTCCAAGTGGTACTCTTAACAGTAAGGAGAGAAAGGCATTTCCCAGTTAACTGAAGAATATGCTTTCTAATGTCAATGCACAAGAACAAAGGTGACATTCAAAACTGTGGGCAGTACAGAAGTGTAAATATTGATCTCTGGCTACAAATGGATGAACATTCTTGACAGAGTGATTGATAAATGGACACACACAGTAGTAGAAAGTAAGATGAGAGATAATTTCAGATTGAGATCAGAATGCACATGGCTGATATGATGTTTGCAGTGAGATAATTAGTTAAGAAGATGCTAGTTGAGGAAAGAGTCTAACTGTACATTAAGAGACCTGGGGGACTGCATATGACAAGGTCCCAAGGAAGCTGATTTGGCAGTTGTGCAATGGCTTGAAGTCCCAGAAACATTGATAGAATTAATTGAGCCTATGTACATGACCCAGTGACAGAAATATGAGCAGTGCTCGTACTCACACAGGGGTTCCCAGTAGGAGATGTTCATCAGGGTTCATGCTCTTCATGCTGGTGATGGACTACTTTAGCAAACAAGTCAGAGGAGACAGATCAACAACATTGCTGTATGCAGATGATGTGGCATTACTGGCAGAACCTGAACAAGAACTTCAGCAAATTACAGCAGAATAGAGTGGAAAAATGAAGAGGCAAAAGATAAAACTAAAAATAGATAAAACAATTGTAATGGCCGCAAATGAGGGAAGCCAGAAGAAGCTGAAAATAGGGGAACAGGTTAACAAGTTCAGGTATCTAGGAGGAGTGGTGTGAATGAGAAAGTCAAAACTAAAATCAGAGGGGCTGCAGCCAACTGGCACAGAGTGTCAGGGGTATTATGTAACAGAAAAAAACCCAAGACATTGAAAAGTAAGGTGTACAAAACAGCAGTGTGACAAGTATTACTGTACAGCATAGAAACCTGGCCAGTGAAGGTAGAGCAGCTGGGAAGCTAGAAGTGATGGAGAAGAAGTGCCTGAGATGGGTGGTAGGATGCACACTGTGGAAAAAGTGAATAAACGAAGACATCAGAGCAGAAGCCCAAGTAGCTCCAATTACAGACAGGGTCTATGAGAACAGGTTAGACTGGTTTGCACACATGTACTGAAATGCAGAAACAATTCTGGGAAGATTTGTGAAAGACAAGAAGAAGTCAAGAGGAAACCAGGGCATCCAGCAAATAGATGGATAAATTTTGTGAGACAAGAGCTGTGACAATCAGGCATTACTGACTAAGAAGGTAGGAGAATGACAATAAATAAAGAAAGATGGTGAAACCTGATGCATCACCCAACCCCCATGTAATAAATGGAAAAAAATGGATTTTACGATTATGACACCTGCTCAATCAGTCTTATGGGTAGGTTTCATGTTAGATCTCAGACACCTCCTGCTGGTCCAATCAGCAACGTCATTCATTCTTTTAACCTCATACCTGGGGGTCCCTATGACTTGTCACAAGAGCCTTAATGTATATTTTAGCTTGTGATCCTAGGCAATGAAGGACTATAGACAGCCAAGGGGTTTTAACCAAACACTGTCTGACAGCTGGTACCAATCAGATCCATGGATGAATCTAGCCACCATATGTTCTAAAGTGTAGGGTTCCATTATTAAGTGCAGAACACTTCTCTGACCAGACAGCACATATGGAAAGTCAGTACTGCAGCTGCATCAGCTGTCTGGCAAACTCTGTATGTCATGACCAGTCGAAGGGTTCACTGATGAGTAGAACTACACCTTCAGCTTCTTTATGTCAGCTGCTGTGAAAAATGTGAGCCATCTAAATGGATATTTTTTTTTCTTTTTATAATTGATTTACACATGTCTCAGAATGCCTTAGTAAATACTACCTCTAAAGGTTTATGCTACTTCTATTTGAGATGATTTGCTGCTTAAGTTTCTAATTTAAGATTAAAGATTAGAAAGGTTGGTTGACAATCAGCCCCCCATAATTTCATGTTGTAGCAGACATCAACACTCTGAGGCCTCTTCAGCTTCATAGATTGTGCATAGCAAAGTTGGAGTAGATTGCCACCAAAAAGAAAAAAAATATTTCACTGATGTATATGCATACCTGACTTGTGTTATCTGTCTTAACATGTTGGTCTTCGAGAAACCTAATATCTACTGCCTTGTGGTTATTGTCTCAGTTTTTCATCTGATCTTAACGTGAACCTAGTAGCTGAATGGAAACTATAGGCATTGGACTGCAGTGGATATCTACAACTCAGTGAAGTCACTGATGATTGTGTTTGTTACTAGAAATATGTTTCTATATTGTACTTCGATATGAATGTTTTTAATGCATGCCTAAGTTATTTGCAGATGTTTCTGACATCAGTTCTAGGATGGGAGATTGAGTTTATTCATTAGTCCCATATTATTTTTTCTTTTATTGTAGAGGTTCTTGATACAGGGGTTTCAGAATACTTTTTCCTTAAATTTGCCATTGTACTTCAGATGAATAGGAACAGTCACCTCAATGCAGGGTTTAAGTTAGGAGGAAATGTTGGTGGCAAAGGCAGATACTTTTATTATAGAGTCTGGGAGGTGGGAGAGAACATATATGCAAAGTCAAGGAGAATGGAGCTCCTAAATGGAGAGCACATTATTAGGTCAGTGAAACTGGCATTAAGGTTGTGAAACTGTTGTGGATGTTTGTTATTGGAGGGTTTATGTTTTCCATTTGAGAGATGGGAATTTGAAATTTACCAGTATAAAAGCAGTTGGTTTAATTGTGAAGGACTAACTGGCTTAGTTAGTAGTGATATTAATGGTGTCTGTTGTTTGAAATTATATCATAAATGGACTTATCACCACTAGGATATCAAAGGATTCAAGGTAATGCTGTCCCTGTACTTCTTTAAACTGCTGCCAAGCCACACCCCTTTCACAATGCTGCTCACTGAATGGATCATTGACAGCCATATGCCAGGATGGTAATTACTTGCATGATAAAACAGCATGATCATTTCATTCCAAAAGTGCATCTTCATGGGTCAAAAACAAATTACCTTCCCATTTACCCCAGTCATACACACACACACACACACACACACACACACACACACACACACACACACACACACACACACACACACCACCAAACTATACCATACCACATATGTATACCAGTTAAATAGAAATATCAAGACATTATCAAATAGTTCCAAGTCCCAATAAGCATACCCAAATGTACAGCAGTCTTGCAAAGACAGAATTATAACAGTAAATAGTAGGACCAGTCATTTCTCTTACAAACAACTCCCATACCCATTACCTACCTAAAGAAGCTGGTTTGGTCTTGCCAGCATCAGTAATAATGTTTTCATTACTGTATTGAATTGATGCATGCAAATAGTTAAAGTTTGCAGTCTATCTTGTTTCATCCAAATACACATTAGTCCTGCAAAGCCAGAATTATTACACCAAAGCTACAGTGTCAAACATTTCATCCACAAATAGCCATCATATCAATTGCTGACCTAAAATATCAACTTTTCCCTGTCAGGATTAAAATGAAAACAGCAATGATTGCATTAATTTACTCTGTTGCACACAAACAGTATTTGCAGGCTTGTATGACAGCTGCTTTTACTCAAATACACAATCTTGTAAAGCCACAATTACAACAGTAAACAGCAAGGCCAGTCAACTCATTTCATCCACAAACAGCCCCCAATACCTTGCTAAAGTAGTCGCTTTTTACCCTGTCAGGAGTAAAGTAGAAATAGTAACAGTTGGGTTGCATACTTGGATTATTTTCATTTTGTTGACAGAAAAAAATAGTTACAGCTTGTGTGTGCCAGTCAAATACACATTTCATTTTATTTATTTTACTTTTGTTTACCCAGGTTTCTGCAATCGGCTTTAGTAAAAAAAACTTTTCAGCACATGTCCAGGAAGAAAAATAGTATATACATCAACAGATATGAAATAACATTCATTAAGAACTTCGCATAAACTTGCTAATTATTTTACATTCATCTTAAAGTACAGACAGAAAAGTATTACAGTTTTGCATTGCTGGAATTACAGCAACAGTAAACATTAATTAGGGCCAGTTGTTTCTTTCACACATAGCACCAATCTCTACTTCCTACCCCACCCACAGTATCTGATTTGATCTTGTGAGGTTAAAAAAAAACAACAAAAAACAGATGACACCGTCATTAAAGGAAGTAGTCTTTGATTTTCACATAAACAATACTCGAGTTCAGAGCTTGTGGTTGATCTTACTTCACTCAAATGTACATTACTCTTGAAAAGCAAGCCAGAACTCCAGACATTCCATTTGCAGATAGGCATTACATCCATCCCAACTGCCTATCCAGAGAATCTGCTTTGAGCCTACAAGGTTTAAAATAATGAAAATAAAACACCATGGTTGCATTGCTGTATTTCTTTCACATCACTTAGCCAGCATCTTGCATGTGATCTTACTTCAGTTCACCCATACACACCTTACTCATGCTGGCGTAGAATTTGTTTCAGCAACAAAACATTAACAAACCATCCTAATGTATCTTGACTAACCCTACAAAAAGATATTAAGGTACTAGCTTAAAAAATGTCATCCACAAATGGCCCCCCAGAACACACTGCATACCTAGTATCTCTTTTGGCAGCTGCCATGATATTTATAAAAAATGTCACAGACTACTAGCATCTGGTTGACCCTGCCTGTGTATTATGTTAAAAAAAGAAAATTATCAGCAGTGCCCACAACATATTGCCTCCCTATATCTGGTTAACCCTTCTAGGATATTATATCATCAACAGCCTGCAAAAGACACAGACTACTAGGATCTTGCTGACCCTGAGAGGAAAAAAATGCAGAAAGTATCTGGTTAGCCCTATCAGGATTACACACTAATCCAATCTCTGCCACTCCACTCTTTCTCTCTCGCCCTTGCAACTAAGCACAGGAAGAGGATGTGAGAGTAGCAGGACTAATCAGCAGTTGCATCACATATGTGACAGGCTGCTGATTTCACAGTCTTATCAGTCAGGTTTCTATTTCTTGCAGTTAAAACTGCAATGACTTCTGGGTATCTTCATTGATGCCTGCAGTCTTCCCAATCTGGATTGTTTTTAAAACAGACCAGAAACAAAAATGGTAGCTGCTCCGAGTTCCAAGTAGAATCACATTCAACTACTAGTGTGTAAAGTTTAATAATTAAACTTTTTTTGAGGGGGAGAAAGTTGGGGGGGGGGGGGTGCAGTCCAGCAGTCCAATATCATGAGCCACCACTGGCTATTTTATTTTATTTGCCTGCCAGATTGTATCTCCCACTCCAGATAAACTGTACTGAAATATGTACAGTGAGTATGCGTCCTGATGTTTTTGCTTGATTTGCCATGAGGTATCAGTAATGTGAATCAGTTCAGATTTGCCCCCACCTTCACCTTGGAGGCTAAATAAAGGATAGGTGCTAATCCCAGGTTTAAGAGTAGTCTTATCACTATGGTGGGGTCAGATTCCAGTAATTACAAAGATGTGTATGTGATCCAAGGTTAGGAATGCCTCAGGTTTAGGCATTTTCTTGTTTAGACAAAATAATTTATGCCTGATTGAGATCTGTTAAGTTGTAATGTCTAGAAGCTGAACTCCACCTAAAAACAGTCATGATGTTACATACCTCTGCAGGTGGGCATAGTTATGTAATCTGCTGCCTCTTTGGACTAACCAGATGTGGGAATCATTGAAGCTGACAAGAGCCAGACAAGAGCCAGGCATTGGGTGTAAACTCATATGTAGTCCCAATGGTCACATGCCACCATTACAATGGCTCTGTAGACTCAGCCTGCTATAATAGGATACAGCATCAACTATGGTGAGTGCCTATCTAACAAAACAAATGCATTTTTTTATCAGTGATGGTGTATATATCTGTTTCATGATAAAATCATGCCTCACAGGAGTCCACTTGGTAATATTCAGGGACATCTGAATATATCCCCTAGCAGACAAGATCATGCATTTCAGGATCTACTTCAGAATCTTATTGTAAATATATCTGGTATGACAGTAGGTCTCAATAGTGTTCCAGTAGCAATTGACATGGTGTGGTATCCTTTGTAAGCCTCAGGAATGTTTCATTACCAAAGAAGATTCTGACTTGTCATTCTTTTGGTTTCCAGAGGTATTATGCATCTTTTGCCATTAAGTTCAACCATATCGTGACACACATTGCATGGCTGGTTATAGGTCAAGCATATGGCAGTCCATATAATACTGGTTTAGCCTTCATGCTTAGTAAGAACTGAATGTTACAATAAGTCATGATATTGTACAGCAGATGTGCAGCTGCAACAAACATAACTGTGAAGATGAGTTCTGCATGAGTCATGCTTTTGTTCTACCTTGACACACCATTAAAATGAGACACAGTTTTATGTTTACCAAATGAGAGCTGATATCCCTGAAAAGAGTCATAGCTGTTATTTGTATACATCTACATCTGTGTTACACATACACCCTATGCAGTAAGTTTAATGAGCGAAAATTAGATAAAAACCTAAAGTAGTATATGAACAAAACAACTCTTTGTTATCTTAAAAATGATTTGTATTTATTGTTATTATTTTAGAGATGTGGTAGTATATTTTAAGGTCATTAAAAAATTCTGGATTGAGGATGCTTGCATTCATTCCACTTACACATCGAAAAGATGGAAGACAGTACTGACTCTGTTGCTTAGGTTGATGAAGAAAGTTAAAGCTCTCATACATAATGACATTCTCAATCATCTTTTTTTGCTTGTGTTTACAAGCCTGGTGATACACTGTGGCTGCAATACAAGTCATAGCTTATATGTTGGGCTTCACTGCATAACTGAACATATAATGAGACAATGAGGGAGCTGGGAAGAGGGGTGTGATATTAATAGACTGGTATATCGAAATTGTTACCTTGTTGACCTGATGACACAACATCAAGAATATTATTTCTGCAATGAATAAAGACTGTTTTCCTTTTCCAAGCGTGTTTATGTAAGTTAGAGTTGTTCCCATAATTTTAGAGCTGCTGTAGCACACATTTAAGATATTATTGCTTTGAAGACAGTTATACTTGAAAAATGATTGAAAACTGACAGAATATGATGGATTTTTCTTTACAGAGATCAAACCCAAAGAATGATTAGAAACATGGAATAGTACATATTTTTAGTATGTCAGTTTTGTGCTTGTGATTAAACTTCCTTAGTTATCAAAATCATTAGGCAACAATTTTATGCTGGCATTAAATTCAGATGTCTTCAGTGTATGAGCAGTATTTTGAACACTAACTGGACACCGTATAAATTGTTACTGTAATCCAACTTGGTGGGCTTGCACTGACTGCTTTACATCATCCCTAAGTAAAATCTACATGTAACCACTGGGAGTGTTCAACTAATCCTTTATAGACGAAAAGCCCTCCACTTCTACTTTTGACACAGGAATGTCATCCTCACCCTCAAAGCTTGTATTAGGTGCCGGAAGCTGTTGAAGACTGAGGGGCATGGAGGGTGAGAGGGGCACTTAGTGATCTAAAAAGGGCAATTTTTTAAAACTATTACTGCCACAACATAGGTTCACTTGGAGGACATTTTAAGCTTATCTAATTTTCTTTTGATGCTTGAATTAGCATTTCCTAATTGGTCTTACATATCCCATGGCTGATAATTGTATATTAGCCCTAGTTAGAATAAATGTGATCATATTATAGATAATGTGAGTTCCCATGTAAGGGATGCAGCATTTAGGAACTGACTTTATCCATTAGTGGCATGAGGGGCAATCCTGGAGTACATTTTCTATTACCCATCCTTAGATCCAAGTTGCATTTGAATATGGACACAGATGAGCTTTGTTTTACTTGAATGGACAGTCTGTTCTGGAACAGTGGTAGCCACTGTAATATATATCCATCTATCCACAACATTCAGTTTAGATACCTGGAATGAGTATTTCCGATGCCATTTGATTTGCTGATGTTCAGTAGGTCCATCTGTATTAGGTCAGAGGATGCTTTGTATGCCAGACATATCACCTCTAAGCACTCTGTAGGATACTGAGTATAGTGATAAATCTTTGAGGTGGTCCATGCAAGACCTATTGTTTAGGACTTGTATCCTTTTAGTGTGGTATCTCTGCGGGTATTCCAATTGTTGCATGGGTCTGGACAGATACATGCCGAAGTGGGCATTATACAAAATGATCACCCTAATGAGGGCTTTGTAAAGGGGGACCATAAAATCTCTAGATCTAGTCACAATCAAGTTGTTTATAAGTTGTACAATATAGAAAGATTTTCTTATGACTCTGGGTACATGTTGGTCAAAAGTTATGTCACTGCATACACAAGTTCCTAAATGCCAAATAACTGGGTCAGTTCTCAGGGGGCATTGTCAATTTGGCATTTCCTTGGAGTAGATGACTTCCCAAAGGATACAATAATGTATTTCTTGGAATTTAGTTTCAATTCATGATTCTGGCACCAGTTATTTTTTGGGACAAACCTTCCTGCATGATGGTTAAGTCATTCGGGGATTCAATAACTGCCCCTAGCTTGCAGTCATCTCAACCTTAGTCAGCCAAAACCCTTTGGTATTTTCTTCTACTTTTGAGTTGTATATGCCAGACAGGGAAGGTCTCAGCACCAAACCCTGGGGGACTCCATTAGTGACTGGTCTCTTCCCCTATTTTGATCTCCTGCATCTTGTGAGCAAGCATACATGTATGAATTATTTGATTCACCTTCCTGATTAATACAATCAGATTAATACAGATTATATTCCTTGTATAATACAGCACCACTTGTTAGAATGTGTTTTAAATTTGTAGTTTTGAACAGTCTTCTTGCAAGCAATGAAACAAAATTTATGAACCAATAATGACGAAACTACCCATTTCAGAAAATTTCAGCCATAAAAGGCCACTCGAACTTCTGTCATTACAATCCACTAATATCAGTAAATACGCAACATTTCCACAGAAGTATCCAAATAATTCCATATTAAAAGCATCTGTAACTAATGAAGAGGTTGCGAATAACAAACAACTTTATATTTCATTGTTTCATCTATAAATAAAGTGCATGTTGCCCTTGAAGAATAAATTGCCTATGCTACATTAAAAAAATGATAAGCTAATAATTTTGCAATGGAGAATGGAAGGGAAAATGATAACAGAAATAGTTACTAGGTAATTCCTCCAAAAGAGGACATTCATAGGACTGCAGTATCTACTCCCTTTAAAATACAACACAGTACAGTATCAGCAATCCATCTATATACTGTGAGAGTAGAACCCCCAGCCTTCTCAATCAAAAGCCAGTATACTACCTGTTGTACTACTAACAATGTAAGCAACTTAGTATAAATAGCTCTAAACTTCGCCCCTGAAGCTCTCAGCTCCTTGTAAAATCCACTTGACACTCAACTAAATCACTCAACTTCGCAACATGAGAAATCTGGAAAAAGCCAAAATTCATTGGGGAGGGGGGGGCAAAAGCCCAAAATCAGGGACACATTTTAAATATTGCTTGTATAATCTTAGAAAGTTGCTAAAATAAAGTGTTTTGTGTTACAATGTGTCTCCTGAAAGATAGGAAGAATGAAACTTAAAGAGTTATCATTATTTAGTGAATTCAGTTCTCACAGATCTGCCAGAAAAACACAAGTTTTAAGAGGAGCAGACCAAAAGTATGAGCCAGATGGTCTGTGAAAATCTGGACAGTTGAGAGCTATGGATACAACTCCCTGAATCACAAGGGATGGCATGGGTAGAGAATTTAGGCTTTTGTTTGAGCCTGAGTAGCACTAACCACCAGGTATACCTAACTGGGGCATTCTAAACACACAGACACACACACACACACACACACACACACACACACACAGAAGGAAGCAGGAAGCAGCATAGCTCCTGCATATAAAAGAACAAAACTCTCCTTACCGGCATGACTTTGGCTCTGGCAGCACAGTGGCAGCATAACTCGTGTAACACAGAGCAATAAGAGAACAAGAACAGTTAGTTTAGTTAGTTTAACGTCCACGATAAATCCACGTTAGCATGAAAACTCCACTACATTAATTTTTTCCTACAGGTCATGCAGCTGTAGAAGTGGGGGGGGGGGCTCCCCCTCCCCCTGGCTCTGTGGTTCCATCACCCATGCTTACAGTGCTAGCAAATAACATTGTGCTATACACATATAATAGCCTACCATTTTTCATAACATCTGTAGCTTATCTGATTAGCCATTGCAATTAATTTTATTTTCTCCATGAAAAAAAAACACAAAGAAAAAAAAACAACAGACAATGCATCCTTCTTCGTTTTGATCGACAGCATAATGCAGTAATAACATCCACACATCTGATCTTCCTTGTTTTGTCATCTCACAATAAATACCATTCAGTGCATAAAATGAATCACTAAAATAGCAGCTACCTACCTTTGGGTGACTAGACATAACTGTTCTACTGCTTCTAATCTGCATACCTTTCCAGTAATTCAATCCCCATTTATCTTCACTTTACATAACCATTTTAAAAGTTCTTTGTGATTCCCTGTAGGATACCTACTGTAAGAAGTATAATCAATTACAGTTCAGGCACTCATAGTATAATGATTATGTGTAAATGATTCTACAAATTCATTTTGCATTTTAGCCTTTTATAGACACATAGTCTATGCATTGAATTCACTCCTAGAAGTTTCCTACTGTGCATTTAGCAATTTAGATCAAAGTGTGTGTGCGTGTGCGTGTGTGTGTGTGTGTGTGTGTGTGTGTGTGTGTGTGTGTGTGTGTGTGTGTGTGTGTGTGTGTATGTGTGAGAGAGAGAGAGAGACATAAACAGTTCATTTTATTTATTTATTTTAATTCTGAATTTTGCAACTTCCAGATTTATGCAAGTGCCTTTCTCCTAGGCTTCCAGTTTTCAGAAGAGAACGTTGTAGATCATATAATGTCTGAAGTCAGGGACAGAAAAACGAAGTTATGAACTGATTCTTAAAGTAATTATCTGTACACTCACAGACTAGGCACAAATTGCAAACTTTTTTTAATTTCAGTGTAATTTGGAATACTACAGATACAGCATTTATGTCTTACATGAAACATATCTGAAGGCTGCATACTTTTTTTGTTTCACTGGACATCTTATAATGCGCATTGCTATTGACAATGTATACCAAAATCGAAAGGAATAGAACAGAAAGGAAATATTATAATATTTTAATGAAATAATTTTTGTTTTTTACAAGCTATTTAGAAGTTAGCAGTATGGGAATGTGCTTAAGTATGTAATATAACTTGATGCAGAAAGGCATTTTTATAGCAGATATTTTCCCCATAAGAAGAGATGTAACCTTCCCTAGGCATGCAGTTGCAAAAATAAGGTGTCACGTAGAGATTTCAAATGTAACACAGTTGTGTTTATTGGGCATAGAGAAGTAAAGCCTAACTATTACCAGGAGACCTTGATGATTTGATTAGCAGCTTGGGAGTTTGAAGTGAAGCAGAAGAAAGATACTCATGCTTATTTTGGCAGAGGGTGTTCAACTGCACACTTCTTGTATTAGATCCCTCCTGGAGGCTAGGGATACATGGTGGGGGGGGGGGCATCCCACACAATAGGATAGGAAGGGCATCATGAGCTGAGTCACTGTGGAGGCAGAAGAATAAGATGCACACCACCACTGGACATATGCTCATAAGATTCTACAGCAGTATGCCGGGGGAAGTGGCGAATTTAGGGTCAAGCTGAAAATCCACCATCAGCAAAATGATGCTTCACTGAAATGCCTTGATATTCTTGCTGGATCTCAGCATGGTCCAGAGTAGGTTAGGAGGCAAACAAGAGTGTCTGGTAGACCTGTTGGATATGGGCCAGCACCAGATGGAGCTTAAAATCAGTAGTAAGGAAGAATAATCCCCAACTCCCCAAAGAAATTAGGAGCACCCTGGCACCATTTAACTAGAGATGATCACCACTTAATTGGAAAAGACCACTCACCCTCCTTTAAAGGCAATAAAGCCTCATAGCTGGGCAGCTCCATTTTTCCTACATTATCCTCTTGGGTGTGTCCGCTGAGGTTCTGGCAACTTTACTTAATACGAAAATATAACAAAGCTACACAGGAACTGAACGATGGAAGAGTAAAGAACCCTGCTCGTACGAAAGGACGATAATCACCAGCAATAGATGTACAAATCCAAAAATGATTTAAAGTAGTCAAGTTCAGAAGTTTATTATATCCAAGTTGAGCGCTTTCGGCTGTACCCCAGCCTTCATCAGAACAGATAATATATCCAAAGGAATGGTATATATACACACTTCCATCACACTAATTAGTCAATTGAATAATAAAAAAACGCCAAAAAATTTAAAAATACATAGTACTTAAATAAGTGTTGGCACAATCTTACACTCGAACACTTCAGTGTCCCTGATGTACATATGGGATGCATACATATGAATAAATACTAAAAATTGGCAAAATACTAAAAAACTGTATACAAATATGTGAAACATAACAAAACTAATACTCTCCCTAAGGGTGCATACTAACAATAAAATGACATTAAAATACATAACAAAAATCATAAATCATAATGTATGCAAAATAGAATGTAAATAGTGACTCTTTAAACATACTGCTAAAAGATTATTCCACTGCTAAAAAAGGTTTTATACTAATGAAATCATTGAGGCCAGGTAGTCTCGTAGAGTCAGTTATAATTTGCCATTTGCTTTCACATGATGCCAACTTCATTTTCCAATCTCCTCCAAATGGAGTAATATCCACCTGCTCGATAATGGAAAATAGAAAACTGTGATCTTCTCCTTTTTCTAATATGTGCCTGTATAATGCGTTTTTAGTGTCACGCTTCCCTATTTTATACTGGTGTTCGTAAATGCGCCTATTCAGCTGTCTCTCTGTTTTGCCTATATAATGGGCATTGCATAAGATGCAGATAGCCAAATAAACAACCTGTTTAGTTTTACAGTTTCCCCTTTTGCATCTAATAGTAGTGTGACATATATCATCTAGTTTTATAACCTTACTCAAATTAATATATTTGCATTGTTTACAGTTGCCACATTTCACAGTGCCTTTGTGTGTGTCTGCATTTTGTTTGGTATGACTGCCTCTTTCCAATAGCCTCTTCATGTTGGGGGCTGTTTTAAAAACGCATCTCGGTTTATTACCCAAAATGTGGTCCTTATCCATAACCGTCAATGTTTTCCAGTGCCTTTCCAAAATTTCTTGGATGATGTATGTGCTGGGGGAATACATAAGTACACATACCCTACCCAAGGATATACTAGGTGTATCCTCGTTTGTGGTTGGTTGGTATGAACCTAATAGGGGGGTGTATTTGCTGCCCCATTCTTTGTGAACATAATTAATAACTTCATTAACCATCATCTCAGGATAGGCTCTCCTAACGAACATGTCCTTGATGGTTCTGAGTTCAGATTCTAAGATACATTTGTTGGACGACATCCTCGCCACACGTATACATTGTCCTTTGACTACGTCACGAAATACATAGGGTGGATGATTACTACTGAAATGAACGTAGTCATTTGAAAATGTTGGTTTTCTGTAAATTCTAGACGTAAACCCACTATCATTGTTGCTCAAAAGTATGTCTAAATATGAAATTTCTTTGTAACTGTACTCGTGTGTAAATTGTAAAAACTCCACAGTGTGGTTGAGGTGTATCATAAATTCCTGCAGTTTGTCTTCTGATGCTTTCCACAAAATAAAAATGTCATCTAGGTATCTGACGTATAGAGCTATGTCTTTGTAGTACGTACTTATGAATACATGCTCCGATTCCCATTCCGCCATAACCAGGTTCGCGAAGATGGGAGCACACGCTGCTCCCATCGCCACTCCCCTGGTCTGCCTGAAAAACTCCCCTTGATGTAGGATGTAATTGTAGTCCAACACAAGTGACATCATGTCGCAAATAAGACTGATCTTCTCCCAAGAGAAATCTGTGAACTTCGTGAGACTTCTTTCGAAGTATTCCAAACATTCAGTCCTGGGGATGCTGGAAAAAAGGTCGACCACATCTATGGTCAAATAGATCAAATTGGTGTCCCATAGGTCGTTGGTGATAGCCCCCAAAAACCTCCAGGAATCCTTGATGATATGAGGGATATTGTCATATATCTTCTTAAGCCATCCATCGATCAGTTGTCCTACTTTGAAAGTTTTGGACCTAGAACCTGACACAATGGGGCGAAAGGGAGGTTGTTTGATGGATTTGTGTATCTTGGGGATGCCCACCATCTTAGCTAGTACTGGATGATCTACTTTCAAAAAGGAATAGGTCTCGTTGTTGATCCTGTTGTCTATCAGATATTCCTCTAGGATGAGGTCGATACGCTTATGTCCAATATTGACCTGATTCAAAGATATATTCTCATAATTCCCTGAGTTATAGAGAATGTTGTGTATCTCATGGTCGTAATCTTCAGTGGAAAAAATCACAACCCCCCCTCCCTTATCAGGTTTCATGACCCTGATGTCCTTATTCGTAGTGAGGTCGGATAGACATTTCCTTTCCATGCTAGTAAGATTGTCAAATTCAATGCTATTGTTGTGTACCTTCTTGTTGTATGTCCAGTAAATGTCATTACATACAAGGTGCTCAGAATTGTGTACATGAGGGTTGGAGGTTGGGATGTAAGTACTTTTTTTCGTAAGAGTGGTCCCTGCTATACCTATGACCTTGGTGTTAGAATCGGAATTTTTGTCAAATTGTAAAGCCAGGTTCAGCTTCCTACAATATTTCTTTAACTCCTTGATGCTGTCTAATGCATTCCAACCCCTCATGGGTATGAATTTCATACCTTTACTGAGCAGTTGAGCACATGTGTTGTTGATCTCCATGGTCGTGTAGTTAAAAACCTTAAAGCCATCATGTGTAATGATTCTGGGAAAAGAATCATTACCGAGTTTTTCTGTTGGGTTCACATCCTGCGTGGTCGTGGGACTAATGGTATTCATCAAGAATTGTTCGACCTGTGTCATGTTGTTCAACCCATTCGGTTTTAGTGTCATTGTTTCGTGTCCCTCCAGGCTGGGTAGTATCTCCCCCCCTGAAAATTTTCTGGTGATACACTGTGGCTGCAATACAAGTCATAGCTTATATGTTGGGCTTCACTGCATAACTGAACATATAATGAGACAATGAGGGAGCAGGGAAGAGGGGTGTGATATTAATAGACTGGTATATCGAAATTGTTACCTTGTTGACCTGATGACACAACATCAAGAATATTATTTCTGCAATGAATAAAGACTGTTTTCCTTTTCCAAGCGTGTTTATGTAAGTTAGAGTTGTTCCCATAATTTTAGAGCTGCTGTAGCACACATTTAAGATATTATTGCTTTGAAGACAGTTATACTTGAAAAATGATTGAAAACTGACAGAATATGATGGATTTTTCTTTATAGAGATCAAACCCAAAGAATGATTAGAAACATGGAATAGTACATATTTTTAGTATGTCAGTTTTGTGCTTGTGATTAAACTTCCTTAGTTATCAAAATCATTAGGCAACAATTTTATGCTGGCATTAAATTCAGATGTCTTCAGTGTATGAGCAGTATTTTGAACACTAACTGGACACCGTATAAATTGTTACTGTAATCCAACTTGGTGGGCTTGCACTGACTGCTTTACATCATCCCTAAGTAAAATCTACATGTAACCACTGGGAGTGTTCAACTAATCCTTTATAGACGAAAAGCCCTCCACTTCTACTTTTGACACAGGAAACTCATCCTCACCCTCAAAGCTTGTATTAGGTGCCGGAAGCTGTTGAAGACTGAGGGGCATGGAGGGTGAGAGGGGCACTTAGTGATCTAAAAAGGGCAATTTTTTAAAACTATTACTGCCACAACATAGGTTCACTTGGAGGACATTTTAAGCTTATCCAATTTTCTTTTGATGCTTGAATTAGCATTTCCTAATTGGTCTTACATATCCCATGGCTGATAATTGTATATTAGCCCTAGTTAGAATAAATGTGATCATACTATAGATAATGTGAGTTCCCATGTAAGGGATGCAGCATTTAGGAACTGACTTTATCCATTAGTGGCATGAGAGGCAATCCTGGAGTACATTTTCTATTACCCATCCTTAGATCCAAGTTGCATTTGAATATGGACACAGATGAGCTTTGTTTTACTTGAATGGACAGTCTGTTCTGGAACAGTGGTAGCCACTGTAATATATATCCATCTATCCACAACATTCAGTTTAGATACCTGGAATGAGTATTTCCGATGCCATTTGATTTGCTGATGTTCAGTAGGTCCATCTGTATTAGGTCAGAGGATGCTTTGTATGCCAGACATATCACCTCTAAGCACTCTGTAGGATACTGAGTATAGTGATAAATCTTTGAGGTGGTCCATGCAAGACCTATTGTTTAGGACTTGTATCCTTTTAGTGTGGTATCTCTGCGGGTATTCCAATTGTTGCATGGGTCTGGACAGATACATGCCGAAGTGGGCATTATACAAAATGATCACCCTAATGAGGGCTTTGTAAAGGGGGACCATAAAATCTCTAGATCTAGTCACAATCAAGTTGTTTATAAGTTGTACAATATAGAAAGATTTTCTTATGACTCTGGGTACATGTTGGTCAAAAGTTATGTCACTGCATACACAAGTTCCTAAATGCCAAATAACTGGGTCAGTTCTCAGGGGGCATTGTCAATTTGGCATTTCCTTGGAGTAGATGACTTCCCAAAGGATACAATAATGTATTTCTTGGAATTTAGTTTCAATTCATGATTCTGGCACCAGTTATTTTTTGGGACAAACCTTCCTGCATGATGGTTAAGTCATTCGGGGATTCAATAACTGCCCCTAGCTTGCAGTCATCTCAACCTTAGTCAGCCAAAACCCTTTGGTATTTTCTTCTACTTTTGAGTTGTATATGCCAGACAGGGAAGGTCTCAGCACCAAACCCTGGGGGACTCCATTAGTGACTGGTCTCTTCCCTATTTTGATCTCCTGCATCTTGTGAGCAAGCATACATGTATGAATTATTTGATTCACCTTCCTGATTAATACAATCAGATTAATACAGATTATATTCCTTGTATAATACAGCACCACTTGTTAGAATGTGTTTTAAATTTGTAGTTTTGAACAGTCTTCTTGCAAGCAATGAAACAAAATTTATGAACCAATAATGACGAAACTACCCATTTCAGAAAATTTCAGCCATAAAAGGCCACTCGAACTTCTGTCATTACAATCCACTAATATCAGTAAATACGCAACATTTCCACAGAAGTATCCAAATAATTCCATATTAAAAGCATCTGTAACTAATGAAGAGGTTGAATAACAAACAACTTTATATTTCATTGTTTCATCTATAAATAAAGTGCATGTTGCCCTTGAAGAATAAATTGCCTATGCTACATTAAAAAAATGATAAGCTAGTAATTTTGCAATGGAGAATGGAAGGGAAAATGATAACAGAAATAGTTACTAGGTAATTCCTCCAAAAGAGGACATTCATAGGACTGCAGTATCTACTCCCTTTAAAATACAACACAGTACAGTATCAGCAATCCATCTATATACTGTGAGAGTAGAACCCCCAGCCTTCTCAATCAAAAGCCAGTATACTACCTGTTGTACTACTAACAATGTAAGCAACTTAGTATAAATAGCTCTAAACTTCGCCCCTGAAGCTCTCAGCTCCTTGTAAAATCCACTTGACACTCAACTAAATCACTCAACTTCGCAACATGAGAAATCTGGAAAAAGCCAAAATTCATTGGGGAAGGGGGGGGCAAAAGCCCAAAATCAGGGACACATTTTAAATATTGCTTGTATAATCTTAGAAAGTTGCTAAAATAAAGTGTTTTGTGTTACAATGTGTCTCCTGAAAGATAGGAAGAATGAAACTTAAAGAGTTATCATTATTTAGTGAATTCAGTTCTCACAGATCTGCCAGAAAAACACAAGTTTTAAGAGGAGCAGACCAAAAGTATGAGCCAGATGGTCTGTGAAAATCTGGACAGTTGAGAGCTATGGATACAACTCCCTGAATCACAAGGGATGGCATGGGTAGAGAATTTAGGCTTTTGTTTGAGCCTGAGTAGCACTAACCACCAGGTATACCTAACTGGGGCATTCTAAACACACACACACACACACACACACACACACACACACACACACAGAAGGAAGCAGGAAGCAGCATAGCTCCTGCATATAAAAGAACAAAACTCTCCTTACCGGCATGACTTTGGCTCTGGCAGCACAGTGGCAGCATAACTCGTGTAACACAGAGCAATAAGAGAACAAGAACAGTTAGTTTAGTTAGTTTAACGTCCGCGCATAAATCCACGTTAGCATGAAAACTCCACTACATTAATTTTTTCCTACAGGTCATGCAGCTGTAGAAGTGGGGGGGGGGGCTCCCCCTCCCCCTGGCTCTGTGGTTCCATCACCCATGCTTACAGTGCTAGCAAATAACATTGTGCTATACACATATAATAGCCTACCATTTTTCATAACATCTGTAGCTTATCTGATTAGCCATTGCAATTAATTTTTATTTTCTCCATGAAAAAAAAACACAAAGAAAAAAAAACAACAGACAATGCATCCTTCTTCGTTTTGATCGACAGCATAATGCAGTAATAACATCCACACATCTGATCTTCCTTGTTTTGTCATCTCACAATAAATACCATTCAGTGCATAAAATGAATCACTAAAATAGCAGCTACCTACCTTTGGGTGACTAGACATAACTGTTCTACTGCTTCTAATCTGCATACCTTTCCAGTAATTCAATCCCCATTTATCTTCACTTTACATAACCATTTTAAAAGTTCTTTGTGATTCCCTGTAGGATACCTACTGTAAGAAGTATAATCAATTACAGTTCAGGCACTCATAGTATAATGATTATGTGTAAATGATTCTACAAATTCATTTTGCATTTTAGCCTTTTATAGACACATAGTCTATGCATTGAATTCACTCCTAGAAGTTTCCTACTGTGCATTTAGCAATTTAGATCAAAGTGTGTGTGTGTGCGTGTGCGCGCGTGTGTGTGTGTGTGTGTGTGTGTGTGTGTGTGTGTGTGTGTGTGTGTGTGTGTGTGTGTGTGTGTGTGTGTGTGAGAGAGAGAGAGAGAGAGACATAAACAGTTCATTTTATTTATTTATTTTAATTCTGAATTTTGCAACTTCCAGATTTATGCAAGTGCCTTTCTCCTAGGCTTCCAGTTTTCAGAAGAGAACAGTGTAGATCATATAATGTCTGAAGTCAGGGACAGAAAAACGAAGTTATGAACTGATTCTTAAAGTAATTATCTGTACACTCACAGACTAGGCACAAATTGCAAACCTTTTTTAATTTCAGTGTAATTTGGGATACTACAGATACAGCATTTATGTCTTACATGAAACATATCTGAAGGCTGCATACTTTTTTTGTTTCACTGGACATCTTATAATGCGCATTGCTATTGACAATGTATACCACAATCGAAAGGAATAGAACAGAAAGGAAATATTATAATATTTTAATGAAATAATTTTTGTTTTTTACAAGCTATTTAGAAGTTAGCAGTATGGGAATGTGCTTAAGTATGTAATATAACTTGATGCAGAAAGGCATTTTTATAGCAGATATTTTCCCTATAAGAAGAGATGTAACCTTCTCTAGGCATGCAGTTGCAAAAATAAGGTGTCACTTAGAGATTTCAAATGTAACACAGTTGTGTTTATTGGGCATGGAGAAGTAAAGCCTAACTATTACCAGGAGACCTTGATGATTTGATTAGCAACTTGGGAGTTTGAAGTGAAGCAGAAGAAAGATACTCATGCTTATTTTGGCAGAGGGTGTTCAACTGCACACTTCTTGTATTAGATCCCTCCTGGAGGCTAGGGATACATGGTGGGGGGGGCATCCCACAAAATAGGATAGGAAGGGCATCATTAGCTGAGTCACTGTGGAGGCAGAAGAATAAGATGCACACCACCACTGGACATATGCTCATAAGATTCTACAGCAGTATGCCGGGGGAAGTGGCGAATTTAGGGTCAAGCTGAAAATCCACCATCAGCAAAATGATGCTTCACTGAAATGCCTTGATATTCTTGCTGGATCTCAGCATGGTCCAGAGTAGGTTAGGAGGCAAACAAGAGTGTCTGGTACACCTGTTGGATATGGGCAAGCACCAGATGGAGCTTAAAATCAGTAGTAAGGAAGAATAATCCCCAACTCCCCAAAGAAATTAGGAGCACCCTGGCACCATTTAACTAGAGATGATCACCACTTAATTGGAAAAGACCACCCACCCTCCTTTAAAGGCAATAAAGCCTCATAGCTGGGCAGCTCCATTTTTCCTACATTATCCTCTTGGGTGTGTCCACTGAGGTTCCGGCAACTTTACTTAATAATACATCCCGATTTACGTCTACCCAATTCTTTCACATCCATTTTAGGTAGGGTCAGTTCCTCTAAACAGGGAAAGTCCATGGAGCCATTATTTGCTTGCAGTCATGGTATACGTATAACGCACAATATAATGTTTGAAAGGCTTTCTATATTTCCAAAGGGACTGTAACCAGGCATTAACTGCCATAAACACTGTCTATTCTTACCTTGTTCTGCCATTTGCCTAACCTATATGCAAGCCTTTAACTAAATTTCCAGCCAGATTTAAAATTAAGGAGACCCTTTTGACTATGGCCTTATTAAGTTATCTTTTAGCATACTTATGCTCTTTCAGGGCTCATTTATCCTTGAACCGAGATATAGAATGTTCAGAAGTGATTGCATTGCTTGGAACACTGCCTTTTTTATGGTCATATGCAAACGCACCCCAACAATATGGCTTTAATACCTTAACATATGTGCATGAAAATAAAGTTAGTAGACTTCCACCACACAAATTCAGGTATCGGCACAGATGGGCATCTAGGTAAGAAGGATTCTACTTCTTCAATGGTAAATTCATTTGTGTAGGGGCCTTTTATGATCATAGAGATCTTATCACCACAACAGTGTGGGGGAGGGAACATGATTTCATCTCAGTGGACAAGCTCAGCACTTCATAAAAAGGACAGAACTAAACATCTATTCCATGAGTGGAGCTCGCCAAGCCTGATTAAGTTATAAAGTAATCCAACCTGCTGTTAGAAGCATTTGAAGGCATAGAACATGTTTACCCAGGGTCAGAAGGTATTAATATTGTCCAAATATTCCCTACTTCAGAGACTTTTTTTACCATTTAGTAATATCCTTGCCTGAATATGCCTTTTAGCCCTTGGAACTGATATATCTAAATCAGAACTGAGTATCATATTAAAACTTTCCCCATTATCACATGAGATTGTAAATTATTAAGATCTTCCAAAGCAGTTAGGCAATAAAGGGGGTGAGTCCTGGTTTGGTCTATAAAGTGAACCCAGTATCACAACACCTCTAGGGTTTTAACTTTATCCAGTGTGCATTTCACACTGTACTAGTCCTACTGACTTCATCCTAGCCTTGCAGCTATAAATACTGTGAAACCCTTAATGGATGATGAAGAGAGAATCACGAGGGTCATCCTCACTCACAACTTAACATTATATCTCTTATGATTCTTACTGCCTTATTAGTATTTACATCATGTACAAAAACAGTGTCACAGGGGATTATTTTACCCCATTTACTTTAAATGCCACTCAATATTGCAGCACATTTCCTGACAGTTGACAAGTACAAATGCTTAAAAAGGGAGGCATTAACTTTTAAGTGTGTCCACATAAAAGTGTATATTCTTGTGCACCTTAAGGTCCTTGTGATCAATGCTTTCTATTATACTCATCGAAGCCTTAGCATAAAATGTCACACTCTAACAATACTAAACTTAAGAATAACAATAAATGTAATAATCACCTGTTAGCAAATAAAATCTGCAGCACAGTGGTGGTGCACAAAGAAGCAGCACCGTACCAGCTGCTAGGTGATGTACAGCAGTCATGCTGCCCCTGCCCCTCGTATGTGGACTTCTGAAATGTAATGGCCAGAGGCCAATTATTAATATGTAGCACCACTGCTACCTTATGACTCCTAGCTATATACACACTAATTCTCCAACTACGCCAATCACAAGATGTCTGAGGAGAAGCATTACAACAGTAATAATTTAAGCAATATAAAGCAACTCTTTTTTTAATCTTTAGATTTCCTTTATCATTCAGGGCCAGCAAAGCCTGTTGTTCCTTGATCCCTAGGAAAAGTGATGCATGGTCTTACTTCATCCTGCTTGATTAGGCTCAGATGTCTCAGCTGCAGGCTCTATCTCCAGCCAACTTCTAAGGTTGCCCAGAAGCAAGTCTGCTTCGGGTGTTAACTATGGGTCAAATATGTTCTCAAATGGTACCCCAAAAGTATTGTGTGGACATCTCCTTCCTTGGCAGTTGTTTGTGTGCTTACTTCCCTGGACAAAGTGTGTATAATACACACACAGTCTGGTATTGGGACAGCTCTATTGTACATAGCTGCAAATTTCCCTGACTGAATAGAAATCCATTTGGATCAATGCAGGATTATATCTGAGTACATAGGGTCCAGTACTGTTTTATTCTTTTGGAATGATAGTACCTCTACAGCTCATGCCACCTGCCGAGAATAATTAGGGACATTTTTCTGGGCTATTTGTTGCTGCAACAATCTTAGGTCAGACTCAGACACTGTAGAGGAATGTTTTCTGCTTTTCAACTTTAACATTAAAGCAGCCAGGGATTTAAAAAAAGTACAAATATTTCTTTTGTAGCATTGGACAGTGCAGTGGTGCAGCGGTAGCATTGTTGCCTAACAGCAAGAAGTTCTCCAGTTTGATTCGTGTTGCAAAGACATGCATCTGGAGCCTTTCTCCCCAGGCCTCTGCTGAAAATTGGCTTTGTTCCAAGTCAGACTTTCCCAGTTAACAAATGTCAAATAAAGCATAGTACTCTGTGAAGGTCCTCCATTGCTCCAGTACAGCCCATAAAAAGTACTGCTCTGATAATAACTTTTCTCTGCCATCCATAACTCCTTGTCCTGTCTCACAACCTTGAGTAATAGGTTCCTGTCTGTATAATTAAGGCAGCATAAAATGATATGGCAGGGAGAAGGCTTGTTGGACACATAAATCTGTGTACACCCATTTGATAATAATATTAATAAAATATTTAAAGATATTTCCCCGTATTTATTAATCTTCCATGCAGGACTAATCTAGTTCTGCACAGAAGTGGCAATTTAGGAGTAGGACGGCAGTGCGCCATGCATATTAATGAAGTCTCACTGCCTGACCTCCTAATTCTACATGGAGTGTGGACGAGTGCAGGGGGCATGTCTGAGAGCAGAGCTCTCAGAATAAACACTCCCCTGCAAAGTAGAACAACAGAAACTGTAAATAAAAATGAGTGGGACCGCTCATAGGTGTCCGCATATCCCCACCAACAGTCCCTATGTGTTCAACAGCAACAGTATATATAAATAAAACAAAGAAACCCTTTTATTTATTTATTTTTTAAATCCTGAGTACAGCTAAGTAAAGGTGTGTCAGTTTTCCCATCGCTTAGCTATGGTTAAAGCAGCTGAAAAGGCTGAAGAGGATAACAAGGAATATATATGCCAAAGAAACAGCACAACAATAGTGTAGTGGTAGGAGCATTCACCTAACGAACAGGCATTCCCGGTTCGAGTCCCACTACAGTACATATTATTTTCCATGTCAAATCTGTATATGAACATATTTTTATATCTTTTTGCTGTTTAACCTGCATAATAACATTTAAATGTGAACTGGAGCACTGCATTAAATACACATGTGAAGTGTCAGTGTCATAATGAATAAGGCATTAGTAAGCAGGTGTAAGCACAAATAAGCAGTAGTAAGCATATATAAGCACTAGTAAGCGTGTTTAAGTGCATTTGCATGGGGGTAAGCATTGCCTACACAGATTAAGCAAAGTAGAAGCTAAATGAATGTAAGAAACTGTAACCGGAGGTTAGCAGGGCTTACCGTCATGCAAACCCACGCAAACCTGCTTATAACTGCTTTAAAGTGCCTTAATCACTCTGTACCAAATGGCCTATGTTCTGCCTAGCAACAAAACAAACTGCTTTTGTTAAGGCTAGAACTCATGACCCTCTACATTATAGTCACAACAGTTAACCACTAAGCCATCATAGCAATAGATATGAATGAGGTATCAGCAAACTAATCCTTATCACAGGAACAAACAAATCAAATGTGAACTGTATCTATATACAGTGTGAAGTGATATAACCTGCTACATAACATAAATATGTTAACTGGAGTATGGCAGTAAGCATAGATGTGAGGTGTTATTGTAATAAAGTGTGGAAGTAGTAGAAGTGTAGAATCATGAATACCAGACACATATAGAACCTGTAATGAATAATAAATCACTGCCAAAATGCAAATATAGTGTTAATTAACTATTAAGCAATGATAACCGCAGCACAGCTCAACTTAGTAAGAGTAAGCAATGTGTAGGGGAGCCAATCCAATCTGCCTAGCGGTATACCCTTTAAGCACTGCCAACCTTAGGTAAGCAGGTGTGCACATAGCTTAGCCTTTTCACACCTGGCCAATCACGGAAAAGTGTGGGTAATTGGCCTTATTTAAATCACACAGGCGGGAATACGTTCCATAACTGGTTGTAGCTTCCTACTGCAGGCAGAATGGCTGGTGTGGGAGAAGGCACTCATTTTAGAGTGCAGCGCTGGGGCATCCTGGAGTCAAAAATCATGGTATGGCTCTTTGTACAACACCATGAGGAGAAACCACTGCAGGGCTAGTACCAGGGCTTGCAGTATAAAATGGAGGCCTGGGACAGTCTCTCCCATGACCTCACCAGTGCCACAGGTATCCCCCGGGCTGGTGAGCAGGTCAGTCACCACCATGCTGACCTGAAGCGGTGGAGGGGGGATGTCCTGGAACAGTGGATCCAGGAGTCTTGCCAGATGGATAAAAGTAACTATTCATTCTACTGTGTAGTTAATAATTGCCTAGCTTGTGTATACTATGGATAGGTATGGCTAAATATCACTGTATTTCTCCGACAGCTGCAGATGAGCGGGCTGTGAACCAGCAAGCCCATGATGCTAGGTTGCAAAGGCTGCATCGCAAGGCAGGTTTAGTAATTAGTCTGCATGTACTATCATAACAAATGAATATAAGAGCCTTAGAAAGTGTTGTACCAGTAGAAATAAATGTGTAATATTCTGTTAATAAAAGTATAACTCCTGGAGTGCTTCTGTTTACTCTTCTGTCATATGTTGGTGAACTCTTGCATACTATAAATATTACTGTTGTATTTTAAGCAGTGTCACCCACACTGTGGTATGCAGATAAAATGTGTATGAAGTCCTGCATAACAACATTGGAAGTGCCAAGAGGTCAATCATATTGTACAAGTGAGGGAGACTTAGACAGAAAACAGTAAAAAACTTTACATCATTTCCTTGATAGCACAGTGTACTGTTTATGTTAGCTATACTTTTCTGTCACACACAGCAGGAGTTTAAATCCTGGAAGTACTATTAAGTTGTATTCATAATTATACCCCGCAACTGTACATATTTTGTTACATTGTTCAGATAGAAAGGTGTATGCATAATTACACCCAGCAACTGTACAGAATTTGCTGGAATGTTCTAATTGAAAGTTATATGCATATTCATACCCCACAACTGTTCAAATCTGTCCAGCATGTCCAGATAAATGGCCCATATCATCAGCCTAGTACCCCATCCCCCTGACAAATCAGTGTGAGGATCCAAGAAATGTAGGCAGGCATTAATAACATATAACTGATAGTCAAACATGTACTTAGTCATAGAATGTATGTGAAAAAAAAAATGTAATTTTAGCTCCTCACTCAAAGTGTATGACAACAATTCTCAACATATGTTGCATTAACACCTGCATCTTGTTACGCCTGTATGTAAGACACATGTCATGTATATAATAATCTATAAACATACCAGTGTACAATATAAGGCCATTGGGTAATGCAATAATACATGTAAGGGGAAAGATCACTGCAGTGACTAAGAATGTTGTAAAAATTACAAGGATATATTAGTTGTTAATTGAACTCTCTCTCTCACCCCTACCATATGTGCAAAATAATCCAATGACACCCCTCAACCGGTATGTGTACACTCCAAACTTTTGTTGGGACATATGTCCTAAAGGTTAATAAATATTCACATTTGTTTCTATGCTTGTGCCATGTTAAAATACACCCATATTGTTGGCCTGTTGCTATCAATGAAACCTGCATGCTCTTGTAATGGCCACTGTTGTTCCATACATGCATGCATTCTGCTTGCTCTGCAACTGTGTTAAATCTGGTGTTTTGGGTTAATGGGAATACCTATGCATGCTGTTATAACTAATCCTGAATGCTGTTGACTGTTACTAACCCATATCTGTCATAAACCTGCAACAACATAGCTTGTATGGGAAGGCCAGTCCCACTGGACCCACCTGTCCCACCTCAGCTGGCGATGGCACCAGGCACCAGCACATCTGGGGCCCAGCCTGGGACCTCCTCCACTGTGGGCCCTGTGCCACCTTTGGGAGGAACCACAGCAGGGGATGGGGCTTATACCTCCCTCAGACCGGACACAGAGGGGGACCTGTCACCTGTCAACAGTTCCGGGCTGTGGTGCATAGGGAGCTCGATCTGGAGTATTGAGTGCGGCTACGCCAGCTTGAGGGCCAAGTGGTGCTATTAGAGGGTGAGCCTGCCCCTCCTTCACAACCCCAAGCACAACCACCTTTGGGGCCGTGAAGGTGCAGTGGTGAATGCCCATGGGTGGGGACCTCAGTCCCACTGTTTCCAGTTGGGGGCTCATGGGCTTGCGACTTCCAAACACCCCTCCCCATCCAAGGTGTTTACCCCCCACATGTGTCATATACCAGCCCTGTATGCATCTTGTTTGTCTTGTCTGTTAACCTACCCAACCTACCTCCCCAAATATACCTACTACCCCTCCCCAACATCCCACTCTCACATGAAAAAAAAAAAAGTAATCTGTTCACACAAAAAAATCTCGCCCCATACATAACTGTCCATTTTGCACACGTCAACTGGACACATGTACTCTGGTCTAATTGGCATCACAATGAATATATGTTGTCCTCACCACTCTCCCAGGGATTTGAGGGTCCAAATGTACCTGCAAATTTAGTATATAAGCACAGCTGTTGCTGTAGAAGAAATGGGCAGCTATGGACCTTTCCTATAGCCTTCCTGCACATGCCTAGCTATTTTCCCTACTGTCTTTTACTCTTTGTGCCCTTTTTTTCACCACTTTCCTATCAACCCCTTTTTCTTTTCTTTTAAAGAAATTAGTGTGGGGGTAAGCATCAGTAAGCACTTTTAAGCAGCAGTAAGTGGGTTTGAGGGGGATAACGCAGGGGTAAGCGATACCTACACAGGTTGAACAATTCCGAAACTAACTGACTGTAAGAAAACATAAGGGGAGGTTGGCAGTGCTTACCAACATGAAAACTCATGCAAACCTGTTTACAACTGCTTAAAAGTGCCTTAATCACTCTGTATCCACCTTCCCTTGTTCTGCCCAGAAACAAAATAAGCTGCCTCTCCAAGGCCCGGACCCAGGACCCTGCACTCCATACACAAAGTGATTTACCACTAAACTATGGCAGATATACATAACCTGATGTTTTCACAAACATAGCAACCAGCACAATCAGTCAACAGTACAGGAAATGTATTAATATCATACCCCACAACCTGTTAATGCAAGAAGTCTGGACAAAGTATTCTACACTGTGGGTACAAATAGGGATATAAATCAACTAATGCTCTAATACACTTAAAATGTTGCTAGTTACACAGTTATATGTATTAGAATACATATGTGGAAGGAGATGAAGTCTGAAACACAAAAGTGTCAGCACTAGTTACTGACTTCAATACTGCGATCATCCATGTCAATTGCCAAGAGAATGAGGTACAGGCCAAAATATGAGCCAAACATGCATGGACATATGGGCAGATATATCTGTAAATGTAGACAGATAGACAGCTATATGTAGATATATATATTTATGTATGACTCACAAATAATCATATGACATCAATTGTATATAGATACATACATATGTTAATATGCATGTATATATATATATATATATATATATATATATATATATATATATGTACATATATATAGATATAGCTATATGAGATACATATATGCACATACACATATACACAGACAAAAGTTATTAGTAGCCATACATATGTAGAAGTAGTGTGGAAGTACTGGGGGCAAGGTACATCCCTCAGCCACAAGCCTTTAACTGCCACCTGTGAAATGTGTAGTGTGGCAACCATTCCCACAAAAGAGAATACTGACATTAAACATATACCCACCCACAATTCAAAGGACATGACACGATACACAGATATGCATACACAAATAATCTTTATTTGTGTACTATGCAATATTGTATGCCAGTACTTATACATCTTGACGTGATCTCCTGGATCCAATGGACTTCTGTCAACCTCGAGGGACAGTACTCGATCTGGCTTTGTACCTGATACTGCCTGTAGCACCCCTGCCAGGCACAGGTCCCGTATCCATGGCCATAGACGGTGAACTGCAAACCTTGCCAGGTACAGTCTGCTCTCACAAATCCCCATATAGGGCAGCCAGATGGTGGAACTGTGTGCATGCACACACACACATATAAACATCAAACCTATGGCAACCACATACCTGCAAACACGACATCACCATTGGCCCATAACAGTACTCAGCCCTCTCACACACACACACACACACACACACACACATACACACATGTTGTCAATTGTATGGCTCAGCCTAGGTCTCTGGCAAACCAACAACACACCCTGTGCATATGATGATACCTGTGCCACTTCCTGACATCAGTAACATTGATGCAGGGACAGGCTAACATGGTGATGATGCACAGGGTGACTCTACAACAGTGTAGCAATGGAATGCTGTGTATCATGTTGTCAGCAGTAAAGTGAAATGCTAATATCTTGGAAGGTATAGCTGTGTAGCCATGATGCATCCTAGCTGTAATTAATAATATTGTATTGCTGTCACCATTATCTTTTCTGATTGTGTTGTGTTTGTCCATGTGCCACATGGCTGATGGGTGTAGTGGTGTCAGCAGGCCTTCTACAGTGGACACCAGTAAGTGTAGTGGGTGGTACACATGACATGGCTGGGTACAATTCACAGAGCCTTTGGTTTGGATGCAGTACAGGTACAGGACTGTACACATGGAGGTATGTCCCTGTGCAGGTAACACATCTGTTGCCCATGTAATCACACCAAGACAGGATAGGCACAACCACACATTGCTATACATGCAGTATGCAATGTGGATGACATTGACCATGCTAATAGCAGGGTGTATGTCCCTTTCCCCACTCTACTATGATCCTCACCTCAGTAACATGACTGTGCCAATGCCGGTGGCATAGCCTTACCCTTAGGAGGGTGTGAGGTGCTCAACTACTATGAATGGTGTAAACAACAACTAACAACCTGATTACATACACTGTATAGTATTACAGACACCTATGTGGTGGGGGGGGGGTGGTGGATGCAACAGTAACTGCAATGATTGTGGATGTGTCCACAACAGCCACACCCAGTGAGCTATAGCAATCCCAGTAGTGCTGCACATGTCTACAGTGTGGAGGAGGGCATTAACACATCTATGATCTGTGAAGGACTGTATGTCCATGGGATGGCACCAGTGAAATGTTGGCATTTGCCAAGCAGTCCTGGTGGAAATATATTCTGTGAACGGAGGTAGATCCCTTAACATCTACACACATTCCTACATATGGGGTGGTGTACAAAAGCCTGTTATGATCTACATAGGCACTGTGCACCTCTTAACCCTCATCTACACATGTTATGATTGTGTCAAGTAGGTATACCAGATTCAAGTTGTATTCTCTGCCTTTGACAAGTCCAACATTGGCGAGGTCCCATGTGCTAAGATTACCAGTGACATTGGCCATGGTTTCATTGTTGATATGTTCCATGTCCCTGCAGACCAGGGTTATCAGGCTACTGGGTGGTAGTCCCCAGCTGACATGGTGGATTTGTGGTCGTCCTTGCCAACTATTGGATCGTATGAGGGATCCCAGCTACTTACTGTGTCTGCCCATGGGAGTCCACCAAGCATGACACTTCACTTGACTCTACTGCATGATATGTTAGTAATGCCAGCCTGACATCATACAGGTGGGATAGAGTACTGTTAACATGTACTGCCCTTCTCATGTAGGGTCCTGGTTATGGGATCTGCTAAGGTTGGTAGTGTATTGCAGACCAGATGTGTTTGGCTGTGGGGCGGTGATACCTATCCATGCCAGGTGTATGTTGTTTGGGTCTTTCAAACCCATCAATGGTGCATGTGGACATATATGTTGTGGTTATGTTCCCAATTTCCTCTACAGATGTATGTCCATATATACCTATATAGATATATATGTGTTTACCTTTGAAAGGGAGACAATCATTTCTTTGAACGGCCCTTTCTGCAAACCAAAAGGACCAATCCATCATTTCTAATTGCACTACAGTTCAAAACACAGCAAATCTTAAAGCAGCTTTTCTGATTCTCGAACTGTAAGTTGGAATACATATCGTAATGTAGGGGGACAAGTCTTCCTGCAACCCCCATCTGGGGGCTGGGCTGCCCACATCCCCCTACTGTAATATACTAACTTCGTGTTCGGACTACAGTGGGGGATAGGCAAATATTCCCCATCCCCACTATAGTGCCATCCGTTCCCAAATTGCAGAATCTGCAATGAGCGAATGCATAGTGACATTCACTAATTGCACATTCGATGCATTAAATGCAAGATTGTGCAATGTTGAAAACATACTTTTGGCCTTCCAGCTTTTGGAGATATGATTTTCTCCCTTTAAAAGGTGAACCATATGTACGTTACATATATGCATTTTTAGTGCTGTATATATGTGGACATATGGATGTATACATATATATCTATAGATGTATGCTTATCTATGAATATATGTATATACTGGCATATATATATATATATATATATATATATATATATATATATATATATATGTATGTATATATATATATATATATATATCTACATATATAGACATGTTATATCCATTTAAATATGAATATATATACACACACAAATACATCTACATTGTGGAATACATTCCCTGTAGTATTGAATACCTGGGCTGGATGATATGTATGTGACAACATCATGATTATGCACAAATGCCATGGCTTAGTGGTAAATCACTTTGGGTATGGTGTGCAGGGTCCTGGTTTCAAGACTTGCAGGAGCTGTCTATTTTGCTGCTGAGCAGAACACAGCCCATTGGATACAGAGTGATTAAGGCACTTGAAAGCAGTTGTAAGTGGGTTTGCACGACGATAAGCACTGCTAACCTCTGATTACGTTTTCATATTCTCAGTTAGCTTCTAAATTGCTTAACCTGTGTAGGCAATGCTTAGCTCTGTGCAAAACCTGCGCAAACCTACTTACAACTGCTTTAAATTGCCTTAATCACTCTGTATCCAATGGGCCTTGTTCTGCCCAGCAACAGAATAAACAGCTCTTATTACAAGGCTCCAGCCAAGGACCCTACACACCCTAGACAAAGTGATGTACCACTAAGCCTTGACAGATACAAAGAAATTCAATGTTTTCAGCAACATATCATCCAGTCCTGTCATGCAACAGTGCAGAGAATGTATACCAACAACTAGATGTCTGTGTGTGTGACTATATTAAAATCTAAGCAGATATAACATATCTATATATGTATGTATATATATATATATATATATATATATATATATATATATATATATATATAAATACATATTTTGTTTTATTAACTCTATATACATATATATCACTATATATGCACATATATACATGCATATGTCTAAATCAACACATATATGTGTCGACACCAATATGTCTACATATACACAGCATGTTACATATGTGCACGCAGATATATATCTATGTAGGTATATACGGACATAGTAATATATATGTTAGCAGATATATATATATATATATATATATATATATATATATATATATATATATAGGTATACATGGCCATACATCTGTAGATAGCAATTGCAGATTAACAAATATGCATATGTCCACCTGCACCATTAATGGGATTGAGATACAGATACACAGACACAGATATGCAGATACATATATATATATATATATATATATATATATATATATATATATATATATATATATATATAAATATACACACATGTGACTGCACATGCACACGCAGATATATGTACAGTAAGATACATATGTTGAAGGTGCACACAATATGGAACAGTCGAAAATGCCTACAGTTAACACCTGAACAACTGGACACTGTATAAGCCACCCATGCTAATACAAATAATTGCCTGCAACATATACCCATAGAAAGGTCATAGGAAAGACACCACACACAGGTTTGCAGAAATGGGAATCCTTTAATTGTGTACTATAACAGTTTTATATGCCATGTCATGTAGCTGTTGAGATACTGACAACCATATAAACAGAGTACTGCAACTGTGAAACAGTTACACTAATACAGTAGTCTGGAAAGGATCACAACTGTTGCTGTCCAGGCCAAGCCCTTCAAATTGTACAATAGTGAATACAGAATGGACCACATGATACCAAACAATCAACAGTATGTACTGCAGGTGTGTAGTTCAGCAGCCTCTATCTACACTCTGTACAACCTCCATAGGAGGTAAAGATGTTTTGTGATCAAATGGGTTGTAAGTGGTACATAACAAGGCATAACAAACAGAACAGTCTGCATGGCAGAAGGCAGTAGGCTTGCAGTACCCCAATTCATGTAAGTAATGTCAATATAGGTGAAGTCTATGGCACTGCACATCCAGATACCTTATGGCAGCTCATCCCTGATACCCCCACATTTTGTAACAGCCTAGGTCATTTATGGTGCTCCCCACCTAGACTCAATAATACAGGCCCATATACCACTGTTATATACACTAGCCTCTGCAGTGCATAAGGGCACACATGTGTTGTGTAGGTGATGCTCACACATATATGGCCCCAACCCCACTGTATGTGTGGGGGATACAACAGCAGTGGACTAATGGCAGCAATGGCAGTGTGATATACTCACAGCCCACTACAGAACAACCCCCAACAGCATGACATATGTGCAAAGCTTGGTATGTAGATGGAGGACAGAGGCTGGAACACAGGCACATATGTGGAACACTGTTGCCATATACTAAGCAAGGTGCTGGTGTTAGAGGATAGTCTCCAACATACTCTTAGTCAGAAAATTGAGGTTAGAACAGAAATAGAAGTAGCCATGTACTGATAGCACCCAACACACACACTGCCAGTGTAATATTTGACACAGGATCTGTGTGGTGGACGGACAACACATCATAGGCATACCTCTGTCCAGCAAGAGGATAGGCCCACAGTAGTGAGCTATGAAAACAGACGGCATTCCAAGGTACACTAGTATGTACACACACACACCCTGTAACACCAGTACTATGCAAAGCATAACACAACTCTACTCACAGTCTATCTGTAGTTCCTGATCCTCCTACAAATATGTGGCCGCTCTGAGTGTGCATGTTCTCTTGTAAGAGGCATTGCTACCTGCTGTCTGTAACACTGATACCCACACACAGGAAGGATGTCCATCACACAGGAAATGTAAAGGGACCACGCCCACATGCTGGACAGTGGTAATTGGTAGTAGTACACACACACACATATATATATATATATATATATATATATATATATGGATCCCCTTCACTTCACCGAAACGCTAGAAGACCGACACTCTACAG
Source organism: Protopterus annectens (assembly GCF_019279795.1). Lineage (NCBI taxonomy): Eukaryota > Metazoa > Chordata > Ceratodontiformes > Protopteridae > Protopterus > Protopterus annectens. Next base: position 1,659,771,728 of record NC_056743.1, read on the forward strand.
AAGGAGACGAGAAGACCAACGACTCAGATGACCGACAAGGTGAGAACCCGACGGACTCGGTAAGTGTGCGATAGAGTGAGGGATTTAGTGTTAGGGAGTGGACAGGTAAGTGTGCGATAGTGAGGGACTGTAGTTATAGGGGCGGGTTAAGTGAGTTAGTGTTAGGGTGCGGGTACGGTAAGTGTGCGATAGTGACGGACTATATGTTTAAGGGTGGGTTAAGTGAGTTAGGGTTAGGGTGCAGGTAGGGTGTGTGTGCGACAGTGACAGACTGTAGGTTTAGGGGTGGGTTAAGTGAGTTAGAGTTAGGGTGCAGGTAGGGTAAGTGTGCGGTTGTGTCGGACCTTAGGTTTAGGGTTTGGGTTAAGGTTAGTGCATGTATAGTTGTGTGTAATGTGTAGTTTACGTTTTGTGTGTCGGTGTTTTGGGTGTAGGTGTTATGGTGTTAGGTTTTGTGCATTGTCGGTATTGTGTGTTGTCGGTCTTTTGGTGTCGGTGTTTTGGGTGTCGGCATTGTGGCGTTTCGGTGTAGTGAAGGGGATCCATATATATATATATATATATATATATATATATATATATATATATATATATATATATATATATATATATATGTATATAGCTATCTGGATAAGTATATGTACATATATTTCCACCTTAGTCCTGGACATGGAGTGTAGCTCTACCCCAGCCCCTATAGTCCCAAATTCGTAGTGCAAGGGGATGTCAGGTATGTATAGCAGATATATTACTAGACTATTGCCACTGTCATTGGGATTGTCTTCACAGACATGGTGTGTATGGAAGGTGTCATCTGCTTATAACATGTGTGCCATTGGCTACTGACAGAGAGCCTAATGAAATCATTGTAAAGTACTGCCGCTAGCATGTAATGCCCCTGTGGAGTGTAGCAGAGATATTGGCCACTATATGTGGAACTTCGAACACACCCTCTACAGTCCAGAGGTATACACATAATCCCTTAGTGCACAACATGTGTACCAGGCCTGACAACATGGATGTAGACAGCCATGTATATGGGTATAACACATAACGACTGGTATACATTTGGCACCAAAGGTGTTGGATTCACTCACTCCTGTCTGGCCTGACACATAATGACTGTTGGTACCGGGGTGCCATTGACAAATACTACCCACTAGATTTTGACATACATCTGTACAGCATCCCACTGCTGACATCCCACTGGTTAAATACACTAAACTGCTAGACATGTAACAATGCACTGTGCAGGCTACAGGCAGAAAGGCTTAGCACTGGCCTACATCTCATATGGGGGGAATGCACATGTACCTGCATATATAGCAGGCTCAACAGCCATGTCACAGCACAGGGTAAGATATACCTGTGTGACAGTGCATAACCACAACCAATGTGAACACAGCTACAGCCACATACGGTAAGCTAGCATAATATTACAGTATATGGACTATCTGTTTTACATCATCCTCATATGTGCCACTCACAGACTGACCCTTCATATACTTGGCTTCTACACAGTTTGGTCTGATGGCTGTCTGTGGTATGGGACATGTGTGTGTGTATGGGCCCTACAAACATGTCTGGCAAAATGGTACCATACAGTGGGGCATCATGTAACATCTGATAGAAGGGGACCGAGAACAGTGACATCTACCACAGTCTGTACACAGGCTAAAGTACATATTAACAATACAGACACTGCTGACATTCACCATTACTACACAGACCTCAATACTGTACAAACATCCACAGAATGTTGAGCTTATGTCATGAAATATAACCCCTACTGCACATGACATTTGTAGCAATCTGATATATCACTGTCTTGTTATCAGATATGATGACACTATTTATGGTGTACAGCACATATGCACCACTTCATGCACGACATGTGCACAAAGGTTGTGTGGCTGACAGCACATGCACATGGCCAGTATAGACATGTTGCTGTGATAACCTCTAATATTTTCCATTGTTACAGGGTTTGTTGCAACAAATGTCCTATGAGGGATATGAAGTCAGTAACTGTCACGGCCTTCACCATCTACAGACTGCAATCCTCACACTACCTTCTGCATTCCACAGATAGATGCACTGTGGCTAACATATGAAACCAAAGGCACAACACTGCCCAGTCTGCAGATGACCCTGCAGATGGGGATTCCTCATATACATGGAACTGACATGGCAGGAATTGCGATATGTACGACAGGCATATCCAGACAAACACTGTTAAACCAACATTACTCCAAATGCAGTATATCAGCACTTACAGTCTGTAGTCAGGTCAGGCACATCACCCTCCTGTTTGTTGCCCTTTTTCCACAATGTATGTTGTTAGAGGTAAATCCCCAATCCATCTGAGATGCTGTTTGCCAAACAGATCTAGTTCCTGCTCACAGTGACTGAAAAGGGCCAACACTACCATGATGTTCCTGGGTATTGGAGTGTGTTTCCATGCAATTGGCTATAGGAATGTTATCACAGCTGTTCCACATGAAATCAGCTAGGGGAGGCCTGCAATTCATGCCGTGGCCATCAGCTGATCATGAGCATCACTTAAAATACACATGCTGCTGCCTAAGCAAGGCAGGTGTGGGTCTCCCCAGCCACCAGAGAGGTAGTGGGGGAGGCAGACAGAGGCAAATACATGTCAAGGAGGGGTGGGAGTGTAAATCTGAAGCATGTTTGTGTCACACACCTACCAACACAGGGTATCAAATCCCTGACAACTATGTAGCACTATCACAGCTCGATGCAGTTATTGGATGCACCACATGGGTTACCTGATATGGAGCACTAAGAACATATATGTAATGGTGAGTGACATCTGCAACAGGGATACGGTAGATATACGGTAGGTGACGTACACATGCCTGTCTGAATGAACAGGTGCCAGCGTCAACACAGGCACACTCTCACAGGGACGCACACACATTGACAAGCTTGGCAGGGCCAGGAGTGCAACTCATCACTAGTGGAATTGCCACAACACATCAATGTGCAGGTATCACATGCACCACATGGGTTATACGGAGGTCGTATGGGCAAAGTGTATGAGGTGGTGTCAGACATCAGACAGCATGCTTCACTATGCCCTGTGGGGTTGCAGTGAATGTGGATGTGGACATACGCACCATACAACACACACAGACATGAACACACAGGGTGCCAGTTCTGACATGCATGGGTGCATGTCTGCATGGGTGTGTGGTGGTCAACTGTGCCAGCAGGCTGTACAAGGGTAGGCTATGTGTATACCTTGGCATTAGGCCACATGACAATGGTCTGCATTGTGGCTCAGACCTGTAGTTTCTGCATTTGCTTCCACAGGTGGATATTGCATCCCCCATCCAGTCACCTTGGTGACTATTGTGTGTGGCCAATGCTGTACATCACATGCCATGTATGTGTTCCTTAGTCCATGACATGGATGGTGTCTTGGATGTGCACACCTCCCACATGCATGTACAGTGTCATGTGGAACTGTACTTCGGGTGTCTGGTCCATGTTATGAACACAGATTATCATCAGATGTGTCAGTCTTACCCACCTGTGGCAGAAACTGGTAATGGGCAGCAGGGTTACCCTGCACCTACATTGATAGCATGCTAGCAGCATTCCCTGATGTCAGTGTCATATGTCCATACAGGGCATGTTGTCAGGCATGGTATGTCCATTGTGAGTCACATGTGATGGCAACACAGGTGGTGCAGGTGTCCATTAGGGAACATGGTGGAGGTGCACTGTCACCATGCACGTGCATATTGGGCAGATGGACAGGGTGACATGCCTTCTGTAGCCCACTGCTATCACTGAATAGTTACTATCAGTGGCCAATATGCAGTGTACTATCCACATATTGGCTGTTGCCTAGGCATGTGTGTGTGTATGACACATGGGTTGAGTATGTGCTCTGGGTAATAGTGGGGTTGCTAACTGTGATTGGCTGGCCTTAATGTCACATGTATAGGTATGGCTTTACACCCCAGCCTCTCAGCTAATTTAGATCTGTTATCCCTGTATGGTTGACATTGTGATATATAGTAGGGCCACCATAAAAGAAATAAGCAAAGCCCCCTCCACATTGCCCACACTCACAACCACCTCTACACAGGATACGAGTTACAAACACACCTGTCATGTCTGGGAGTAGAACCCCTACTTAACAAGTTTATTACACTACAGCACTATGCAGTTATAGTACATGCCACAGACATTACTGGAGCGTTTTTTCCCCAAAGGTATATTTCACAATGAATGACATCAGCAGGATTACCAAAGTAGGGCATTTCAACTGTACTGTGAGTGACTAGTCTAAAATGCATTGCTCCCTACACAGACAGTGAGACACACACAAAACATCTACAACTGACATGTGTGGGTATAGAACCCCTGACTGAGGTCTATATCACACTACAACATGGAGCTGTTATAGGACGCACCACAGGGGTTACTAGAAAAGCCCTTTCCCAAAGGTGTTTTTCACAATGAATGACATCAGCAGGATTGCCGAAGTAGATCATATGAAATGTACTGCGAGTGAGTAGCCCTATAATGCATTGCTCCATACACAGACATTGAAACACACACAAAACATACAGAACTGCCTGGTACCTAGTGTACATATGACATGTTTTGCATATGGAAAGGAGACAAGGCTCTTATACCTTCCTTTATTAATAGTATTTCACAAACTACAACCTTTTCGGAATTCACTTATGCTTTAGGTGAGAGCTCAATAAATTATCTGGATATATTATTGATTAACAACAAGGTCAATGGTAGATATAAAAGTTTTATATATAGGAAACCCACCTATTCTAACGCTTTTTTACATTTTTCTAGCAACCATCCATATTATCAGAAAAAGGCCGTTGTTAAAGGTCAAATGGTTAGGGCTGCTAGAATGATTTCTGATAATCTTGACTTTGAGGCTGAATGTGAACAGCTTCAAAATATGTTTCTTAATAGAGGATATCCTGGACATATGGTGATTAACATCAAGAAGGAAGTTGTTTTTTAAAGAAGTGTGGGCCATTTCAAACCTTTACTGATCGGAAGAGGTATGACTCCTTCAGTCAGTTTAAGAAATCAGGATTGTTTACCCAATGATGGATTGTCACAGGAAAATGGTGTCTTGAGAACATACCAAATTAGTTTTTTATGCACTTTTTCTCTTGATTTCTATTTAATTAGAGATATTTTTAATAAAAATTGGGATATTATTAACAGCAATGAAACTTTGTCCAAGCCTTTGTGTACGAAACCTAAAATCACATATAGGAGAGGTACTAACCTTAAGGCCATTTTAGAGAAACAGAGTATACCACATTCGAATAGACTTAAGGGCATGTTTAAATGTGGAGCCTGTGCACAATGCAAACACATTATGGCCAGTAACCAAGTTTGCATTAATGATAGAATATACAAAATTAACTTTAGATATAATTGCGACACCAAAAGTGTCACATATGTTGCTTTATGCAACCAATGTAATTGTTATTACATTGGAAAAACTGAGAGGAAGTTTAGACAGCGTATATATGAGCACTGTTACGCTATTAATAAAAAAGATACCAATAATGCACTGGCTAAACATTGTATAGAACACTCTGGCCATAGTTTTAAATTTACAATTTTACAACATAGGCCCAGTGATATTAGAGGAGGCCCTTGGCAAATCCAACTAGAGATTGATGAACTAATGTGGCAAATTAAAACAAGGGCTTATGTGTTTCCAGGGTTGAATGAAAATCTGTCTATTAAATGTTTTTTACGGCTAATAGCACTTAAAAGATGATTATTATTGTATCATATATAAACATTTTTTTATCTACAATTATATATCATAATTAGACTTAATAACATCACCTCTAGTTTTATACATTTGTATAGGTTTTTGAAAATATAATTGAGTTTTATATACATTTAGGTTGGGTTTATTAAGTGTAGATACCTTTGATTTTAACAGGTCAACAAGCAGTATCACATTCAGTATGCTTTAATCTTAGAAAGGAAGCATTACGCTGTTAAAGATTTTGAGATTTCCAATAGTTCCTCTAGTTTTTGTATGAGGTTTTATTGTGGTTTTATAGAGTGTATTACTTTTAATGTTTATTATATATATTTGTATGTGGTACTCGCGTTTTGCACGACAATTGTTTGTTTATTTTTGGCTCTCTAGTATTTTGAACTTCTCAAGTTTACAAGTTCAAATGTTTTAAGAAGCACTATTTGTTTCCTCGAAGAGTTAACAATTATCTAATTTGATTTTAATTGATCAATCGGTTCAGTTTCTGTTATAAATATGTTGATTCAACAATGCTTCTGGTTTTGTCTGAAGAAGGTGAGGCAAGGTCCTTGCCGAAAGCGCTTACTATATTAAATAGTTTCAAGTTTTTTAGCCGGCTCTTATTGTGTTCTTTCACTTGTTAGAACTACTACCTAACTAGTTTATTACTACAGCAGTATGCAGTTATGGGAAGCGCCATGGAGATTACTGTGCTATAGCTCCCTTTAAGGTGTTTTTCACATTGGATGACCTCAGCAGGCTTGTCATAATACTGCTATGGGGAGGGCAGTGTGTGCATGGGCCATAACCCATTCATGTAGGGGTTGACATGCCGCATGTGGGCACACATGGGGTCATATGTCACAGGTACATGTATACAGCTACTAGATGACTACTTCCTTGTATAGTCATGTTGCACAGCTGGCACGTGCACCACATAGTCTGTCATGCTGACAGATACTGGTGGCTAGTATCTGCAGTGAGTGACATCTGCACCTCATGTGTTTGTGGCCCTTTGGCTGTGTGCTGGGTTGGACAGGCCCAGATGGCTCCTCGTCACAGTCACCCTGTTCCACACATCTATGTCCGTCTACCTTTGGCTTATTATAGTGCGTTCTCCTTACATATATGTCTGTATTCCTATTCACTGTGTGTGCAAGGCAGGAGTGGTGCATACTGATATGTGTCTGCACTAAGAACTGCAACTGCCAGATATGTCTGGTCCACTGGTGTTTGCAGACATGGCCTTCATGTGTTTAAGTTTGTGAGCATGCCCAGTATGACCTTTCAGTATGTTGTTGACTGACATTGCCTTCATTCCTCTAAGTCTGTGAGCATGCCCAGTATGGCCATCTATATTGCATGTGTGGATCAGGCCCAGGTAGTTTGTACTGCGGTGCTGACCTTTGTGTTGTACACTGACAGGTAGCATGCTGTGTCTGCAGGGTATCCATCGGTCATTTGGCATTGACTGTGGCTACATTTCTGCATAGCAGGGGGGACACGTGACTGTTTCTACATTTCTACACAGGAGTGGGGGGGGGGCACACCTGACTGTTACTATAAGTGTACGTAGGATGGGGGGCACACCTGACACTTTTACACATTTGCTAGGACAGTACTGGTATGTCGGGCACTCTATTTCAATCTGTAGTCTTACCTAATGTGCTGACTAGAGGCATACCAGTGTACTACAGATCTTGGCTTTAACTACCTAAATATTGGTTTCTGACTTCTTAGCCTTCACAACTTACATCCGACTGCCTGGCCTGCTGTAGTCTGTCTGTGTAGGCCTGGGGGAGAGGTTACCCATAGGGATCATTCAGAGGCCATAGTACAGCATCTGTTTGTGTTTGTCTACACCTATCCTGCTGGCTGTAACTGTTGTTGGGTATGTGACCCCCCCCCCCAACTGGCATGTGTGAGTCACTTACCTTGTGGGTGTCCCAGTATTGAGGGTGGTGCTGCAGGGCTGCCTATGTCGGATGCACATAGTACAGTCCCTATACATGGTTGAGCACAGGCAGTGTCATGTTTGGCATCCCTTTTACTGTATGTGCGAGTCAGAGGGAGGTGTCATTCCCTTGGTCCCTGCTGTATCAGTACATGTGCTATGCGTTGCCTCTTTGCCAAGACCAGGGCATACTGGGCATGCCTCCTTCTGCCTACTGGGGCAGGCTCAGGTTGTTCCTCCTCCGAGTCACTCTGTGTCTGTGCAGGCCTTGGCAATGGTGGGGGGCTGTGTGACCCTGCCCCATGCTGTTCTTGCTGCAGCTGTTTCCGCAGGATCATATTGTGTAGCATGGCACATGCAACGACAATTTGGGTATATGTAATTGGTGAGTACTGCAAGGCTCCACCATATGTCTCCAGGCACTGGAACCATGACTTGAGCATCCCAAATACACGCTCTAGTATGATTCGTTTTTGTGCTTGCCTCATTATGGAGTTCTTGTTCGGGTGTGTGTGCATTTCTGATGGGTGTCATGTGCCATCCAATGTGTATCCAGCATCCCTCACTAGGTGACCGTGTGGGATGTCCCCATTGGCAAATGTCTGTTACAGCTGCATCAGATGCCAGATGTGGGAATCGTGGTAGCTTCCAGGTCAGCCAGCACACACATTCATTATTATACCCTGGGCATCACACACAACCTGGCAGTTGATGGAGGGGAAGCCCTTGCGGTTGATGTAGACCCTACCCCGCTCACCAGGTGGTGCTTTAATGCATATGTGTGTGCAGTGTATTGCACCCACTACCTCAGGGTATTATGCTATTTGGTGGAAGAGACGCATATTGCTGGCGAACACTTCACTGGTGATGGGGAAATATATATGCTCAATGACGTGCTGACATGGCTTCCAGGAACTGATGGAGTACCCTAGATGCTGATGCATGTGAAATCCCCATCATATCCCCAGTTGGCCTTTGGAAGGTACATGTAGCTAGTATTCTTAGGCCTACACATACCTTGGTATCCACTGGGATGGGTTCCCCTCTGTTAGTTCTGTGTGTGAGGCATGGCCTGCACAGCTCAACAATTTGCTGTAGGAGGTCTCTGTCCACCCTATAGTGCTCCACTATCTCCAACTCATTTAGCCCTTTGTAGGTTACCCTGGGTCTGTCCACTCTTCTCCGTCTCCTCACTGTGGGTTGCTCAGCAGCATTCACATCCTCACCACCCTCAGCATCTTGCACATGCTGGTTTATGATAGCAAATGCAGCCCCTAGCATTTTTTCTCTTGCTTCCGTTTTGTAAAATTTCCCCGTCTGTATACACCGGTGGTGCAGAGTTTTTGGGAAAAACAAGGGGGAAAGGTGTTTGCATAGTTTATAGTGGTGTGCTGGGCTGGTCTGCTGCCTGTGTAATTGGCTGATTGTGATACATTTCACCTGTCATGTAAGCTAGTTCTCCTTGATTACCTTCCTACTGCTGTTTTCCCTTCTCATTGCCTCCTTGTTTAAGCCTGTGTGTGCGCCGTGCAAACGGAATGCTCAAATGTGCACAGAGCTGCAATTTCATAGGTTCATAGGTTCATACTAGGCTATCTGCCCTAGGGCATTTATAAGCCTAGCCAGAAGGTGTTTGGCTTTCGCCACCCATTTTAAATTTATTTTGCTATGCCCTTTTTCGAGGTTAGTATACTGTGCCTGTGTTTCCTGGTTTAACTTCCTTTTAACTTCCTTTTTCTTCCTGTAAGACCTGGTGCGCATTGAGCACACCTGCTTACACTTTGTAAAGAGTGCTAGGCAGGTTTAGACACACCCCTAGCTTAGCTGTGCTAAGCTAGGAGCAATCCCGAGCCACAGGGCTCCAATCCACTTACAGTATGCCTGATATTCTCCCCATGATGTCACCTATGTCCTAGTCTTGCACCCAGCTATTCATACTCTTACACTTTTGAGACCTGCCTCACACCCTGGGGAAATCTAGGATTCACTATCCTTCCCCTCATTTGCATGGGATTGCCTGCTAATGCATAGTTACATGTCCCACACTGAGCCTACCCCCCCTAGCAACCATTACTTATTGGCCAGGTTGTCTTATGCCTGCCATTGCCTTGCATGGCAGAATACTGCTTTTAGTTAGTTTATTTTATTATTTTCCCCCGATCCCGTTTGCGCGCTGCTGCCCTATTCTTAAACCAGCAAGATCGGCAAAAAAAATAAAAGTTGTTTTTTTTTTATTTTTTTACACATTTTGCAATTCCAATGGCCTTCTACTTGGCCATTGGCATGCTTCATCAATGATATGCAGACTTTATTTGGCACTGTCATAGCTCCGTTTTGTAGTTTACAGAAATGTACTCGGTTACTAACTGAATACATTTCTGCACACTGCACTCGTCTTGCACGGACAGCTGCCAGCTTCCTGGATTGCAAATTACCCTCATTTGCATGGTTTTCACCTGCAAATTAGGGTAATTTGCATACAGGAGCTCAATCTGTGCAGGACTAGTCTAAGAGCTCACGTGCACATCCTGGGAGCTCGTTCCTGGATCGCACGTCGGCCATATTGCCAAAAATAGCTTAGACTAATCCTGCACGCTCTACATGGCTTCATAAATCTGGGGGGATTATAGGCTACTGTAGGCATGACTTTATATCTGTCCCCTGAAGCCCTTCCTTAAAGCCAACATTCATAGGCTGTTTCACATGTGGTAACTTTACAGATCATCTATTTTATCTTTTATGAGGGACATTTCCTTATCTAGGGTCATCACTCTTGCCTTTAACTACTTGTTTAATTCTGCATCAAGTGAAATGGCAAACAACATGAAATCAGATTTGGCAGCTAAGGTCTGAATTGCATTTGCATTCTGGCTAATGTGGACTTGATTTATGTGCTATCTGCCAGAACCTTGTTCAGCAGGGCTGGCAGAGAAGTTAACTTTGCATATCACAAGCTTGGTCCAGCCAGAAGCTTGTCATTTGATGCACTTGGCTCTCTCTGGGTCATCCCAACAGCAAGTCACTTAGATGGGCCCACTATGAAACAATGCATTTATAAAAAACAGCATATAGCCAAGACTATTACTTGTGTACTGTTGACATATTTCAAGAATTACCTTCTTCCGCTGGGATTCAGTCACCATCCCTTTGCTTGTTCCAATCACAAACTGACATAACTAGTAATTTCACCTTTGTTTGGAACAAGAATATATGAAATATAATTTATAATATACATATGTGGATCATCAAATGTGTATGGCTCAAATGCAGAAACTCATTAGTGTAGCTAGGGCAGAGTGAAGGGGTAACTTGTCAAACCTGAGCACTGTAGCACTCCATCCATGCTGTAAACTGAAGCAATTGCTTGCTACATTTTAGCATGCAGTATGCCATTGTTTACAAGTATATATTTTTTAACTGAAATCTTAGTGCTGAAGCTCTCTGTGCAATTTATAAACTGCAGCAAGCAGTTTGCTTCAGTTTAAAAGAGAAAATATTTGTTTCTTCTTTTTTTATTAACTAAAACCTGAGCACTGTAATGCTCAGTGCAGGGTAAACTGTAGGAACTGTAGCAGGCAATTTGCTACAGTGAAATAGAAAAAAAAGTTTTTTTTTTAACTAAAATGTGAAGCAATCGGAGGGAGAGAAATGGCACCTGACTGGCTTAGGCAGGAGGGGAGTGGGTGCATGTCATGTATCATGTTGGTATGCTAGTAGGAGTGGACTTTTTTTTCTATTAACATTGGTGGGGTGTGGATTGGATACTGTTTGCAGGAAGCTAGCCAGATGGCATCCTGCAGTTTTGCAGAAGTCCTTTTTTAATGCTCTTCACTTGAAGAGCTGAGGGGGTGGGGAGCTGGTTCATGGTACCTGCACAGTGTGCCGGTTGAGCCAGCTAGTCTTCTGAACATACCTAGCATGATTGCAGATTGCCTCTTGCAGTTACAGCTGATTGCAGATGCTCCCAAGGCTTTGCTCACAGATATTTATTAAATCCATCCCTGCTAGGGACAAGACATGATGAACAAGGAAATCTCACAGCAGTAGATAGGATTAAGATGGGGAAAAGGTGATGCGCAGAGACGAAGCACTCTCCTGTGTGCATGCATGTGTAACAAAATGCAAGAAGATGGGAGAAGTGACACATCATTTTAAAGAGGCCGTTGCAATGACTACATCCACTTTTACCATAAAAAGTGGTAGAGATAACAGTATAGGACAAGATGAAACAGGAGCAGAAAGTAGAGGATAATACAATAAGGAAACAGGAAATGTAAGGATTGGTGTGAGGGAGAAGGGACAGAAGCTACAACGCTTTTGGGGGGCTAGTGTATATTTTTTGAAGATGAAGAAGAAGAATAGAAGTTGGAGACAGATGAAAGCAAATGTGAAGGTGGTGCAAGACATTGACTATTAGTAGCAGGGACAAATACACAAACATATAAAATAGACAAAGACTGGCAGGGGAGGCACTGCCTTTGCAATAACGAACAGGAGGTCAGACGGTACCCTGAAAAGGTAATCCAACAGAAGGGAGGGGAGAGAGAAGAAATCATTTATACAGCAGAAATATAATTAATGTATGAAATACTTGTAATTAATGATATACAAATATATAAATAAGAACAGTTGTATAAAGCTACAATATAACTAACTGCATGAGTGTGTGATGTACAATTATGCTGTGATGTGCTGTCTGAACATGGTGGAAACATAGCAGTTCTGACATGTGTAGCTGTGGCTGTGAATGTTTTGGATAGGGATAATAATCTACCAATACAGTGCATGGACAATATATTGAGGCTGTATCCACCTCTCATCCCGTTTTCTAACAATTGCAGGTGTATAGGAATATACATGCAAAGGGCACATACAGATAACCTGAATAATTGTATTGCTCACAGTTTGAATAGCATCCAAACTATACTACAAGTACCTGCACACATTAACATAGACACTCTTTCCTGTCCAGGGTGACACCCATGGGTGCTGCTGTCAGATAGCTAAGGCAGTAATATACACTCTAAATACAACTGAAATTAAAGAAAGGAATAAAATAATATGCCCCACCGCACCTAGAAAGTAATTCCATTCTTCTGCAACTCAGAAGGTAATTCACCTATATTGCCTCTAGAGCTGTAAAAAATAAAATACAATAAAATAAAATACACCATTCACTAACTTAGCCACAGCACATACATTGGTATGCATGAAGCTATGTATATCTGTGCAGAGGGCATAGATACTTAAAATACACCACAAGTGCTCTTGTTATGACCCCTTCGTCCCAATGACTAACAAGGTCAAGATAACACCTATGCAGGTTACTGTAATGATCCCTGTGCCACTCACTACAGCCAGGTACAACAGTGGTATCTGAAAGGATTGTGCCAAATGTCCACTTTATACTTGAGACCCTCTTAAGAGTTAGCAGTCAGGTGGTTCCAGTGATTTACTCAAAAAAAAAAAACTCTTTTCTGCAGAGGCCCAGGGAGAAAATCTCCAATATATTATAAATATTTTTAAATAGATATTAAGTAAAATACAGGAACAGACATTATGTAATATACATTAACAATTGAACATTTATGTACCTATAAGATTACATTAATTTAAAATAAAGGCAAATAATTCAGTATAAAAGATGATTATACATTAGTAGAAGTTGAACAATGAGCATTTGAATACATGCATTAATGGGTCTGTCAAATTCATACTAGAGCTTGTGATCAGTGCTTAGAAATTCAAAGCAATGGAGGTGAGGGAGGAAACTAAGTAGGGCAGTAAATGATAATGTTGGAGCTTATGTAGGGCATAAAGCAGGTTCAGAAACAATTATATAGATAGGTGTGTGTGCATATAAATATATATATATATATATATATATAAATATATATATATATATATATATGTGTGTGTGTGTGTGTGTGTGTGTGTGTGTGTGTGTGTATGCACGTGTATATATATATATATATATATATATATATATATATATATATATATATATATATATATATATCATAAGGATTATATTTAAACTGTAGAGGTGTTGGGTTGTAGATGCTGGTAAAACTATTTAGGTATTGGTAAGAACTGGTTGTGTGTCAAGGGATTCTAAATGAAGAGAAATGGTTTTGATGATATGACAAGCTGAAGATAACAGAGGAATTTATCCTGGAGATTTATAGGAACAGATCCATTGATTTGTTAGGTAAAGACTTAATTGTGTCTTATATGAGTTTACATTCTGAATTGATTTCAGTGATAGTAGGATGTGGTCCCATAGTTTAGCTAAACAATTTGAATATAGTGACTCCCTGTAGTATTTGATGATTTAGTAATATTGATTAGTGATTGTTCTCTAGAATATAAAATTCTATGGGGGAGTAGCGTTGTCTTAAGTTGTCAAGGGCTAAGAAATTTTCTGGCTTATGGAGAATTTCTGTATATTTTAGTTAGCTTATAGAGCTAGGTAATGTGGTAGTTGTAAGCAGTTTTATTTTCTGAGGGCTAGGCAGTGGTGTTTTCTATTGTTATAGTTTACTGAAAAATTTGGTTATTTTGTTATAACGTTGCTCGTATGGACAGTTGTGAGATTTGAAATTAAGTGAAGATTAGGTAGCACAGAGGAGAGACATCAGCAAAAAAGTAGAAGCCATGCATCTTCTTGCTACGTCAGTGAGGTAGGTTTTTAGTGTACATAATGTACTTAGTTTTTGATTAGTTTTTTTTAATCATGTGTGATACAAGTGGTTCAAAATTCAACTGGTCATCCATGGTAACACTCAATAAATTCATGTGATTTACCTGTTCTATTGTGGAGTTGTTGGCAGAGACAATAGTGAATAGTGTTGTTTTGGTAAAAATGTGTTTTCAAGTGAAGAGCGGTAATTTAGATTTTTTTAAGGGTTAGAAGTAGTTGTGAATTATTTTGCCATGTTTCAATAGATAAGAAGGATTGTTGTGTACGATCTTGGAATTTAGAGAGAAATTTGACAAAGCATACTAGGATCAAGTCATGAGCATATTGAACTAAAGTAGCATTTTTTGTAGCAGTGTAATGGTCATTGATGAATATGTTAATAGATAAGGGCCTAGTACAGATAATTTTTGGACACCAATACTTACTGGCAAAAAAGTGGAGAAATTACTTTTCCATTTCACTTCTTGTGTTCTGTTTGAGAGGTAGCTATAGAAGCATTGCAGTGGAGAAGTTGGTCAGCCCTAAGGATGGGAGTTTATATAAGCATTCTTGGAGGGAGACCATCTAGGAAGATGGTGGAGACTAGGCTTCCAGCATTTCTTTGATGTTGACAGTATTAACAAACTTCAGTAAAGCAACAGTTGTGCTATGGCAAGGACAGCGCTGGGTTGAAGACAGAAGCTGGCAGATAGTTCAGAAGTTGTGTATGAATACATTTTTCTAATATTACGATAGGGACATTAAAATGGCAATGAACACTGTATTTGAAAAATCTGTATTGAGTTTACCCTTGTGCAGTGGAATAATGAATGATTTTTTTTTTCTCAGCGAGCAGACTTTATTTTCAGATATAGATCAAGTTATCAGAATTTAAACTCGATATGCAGTCGCCTCAGCTGTTATTTTATTATATTCACCAGGTAGATTGCCAGGTGCAGTTGTAGTAGACTTTTATTTTTTGAGGTAGTTTTTTATGTTATCTATGAGAACTGGTTTAAAGGAGAAATGTTGAAGGAAGTTATTTGACTAACCTGGGATCCCAAGAGCTTTATTAATCACCTAGCTGCTTAATGGCTGTACTGTCTGTATAACATGGGTTTTGAATCGTTCGGCTATGGTCACATTTTGTTTCTGTATGTTTGATGTTGGTTGTGTAGCTTGTCCTGGATTTAACAGTTATTTATTGAAGCCCAGAACAGTTTATTTTTTTCATTATTAGTGTGCATGTTTCAACTGGTTGAGTAGTAGATATTCTTATCTTTGCTGATATGTTGTTTTGTTAGGTTTCTTAGCTGTTTATATGCTAGTAAAGTAGAAGCTGATTTTTTTTTGTCCAGAATTTCCATGCTTTGCTTCTTTGTTTCATAAGTTTAGTTGCTAAGGATAACCATGGGGCAGGGTTGACTTTAACTCTTTTTATTCTGACGTGGGCAAGTATATTAGAACATCTAGGAATATTTTGTTGTGCTCCTAGACAGCATCATATATGGAGAGAGACTTTAGTGACTCCCAGTTAAGGAGATACAGAGTATTAATAAAAATGCCTTTGTGAATGGAAGTAAGGTTTCCTACTTATCTGTAATGATTAGTCTTGGGGCTGGTGCTTTGGTATTTCAAAACATCAATAAAGAAACACCTAATAAATAAGTGGTTGTGCTCATGCACTACCCCAGTCTACTCCCATACTCAAACTAAACTCCATCATTATATTTGCACACCCTTTACTTAACCTTTCCATACCCTAATCTTAGACGTATAACTTTATATCTCTATCACTAAGAAGTCTGTTCTGTTATAGATGGACGCTCCACCCTCTACCTGCATTCTCTCTTACAAAACTTTCATTTCCCGGGTAACTACCATTATCTTTATTACTTATTGGTTGGAGTTTCAAACTGTATGGTTTGCCACTGTATATTAGCATCACCCAATATTATGGTTTCATGAAGGATTTTTGAGGAGGCCCAGCAGAGAATATCTTTCAGTGTTTTATCTTTTTACCTGGGGGTATGTACCATACCTCTCAATCTCTTATCACAAGAAATCTGGACAAAGCCTAAAATAATGGGGGCGGGGGCAAGACCCAAAATAGGGATATATTTTAAATATTACTCCTTTAAACTTAGAAAGTTACTAAAATAAAATCATTTGTGTTAGCATGCATTTTCTGAAGGCTATGACATCTGGTACTTAAATGTGTGTAATTGTTTAGTGACTTCAAACCTCAGTGATTTGTTAGAAAACTACAAATTTTATGAGGAACAGACCACAAATATGAAGAAAAAGTATGGACGGTTGAGAGGTATGGTATGTACCTATGAGTGAAATTGTTGTGTAAGTGTTTAATTTTAGTATTGTTAGTAAGAGTTCCAAGCTACAGAAAGTTGGCAGGGCATGGGAGGAAAAGGGAAATATCTAATGAAAAATAGCACCATCATCAGTTTTTTTTGTCTTACTACACCACAGGAGACCATTGCCACAATCAGTGACCTTAGAAGCCATGGCCATTCAACAACAGTTATTACAGAGAACTAAGGCAGGTTTCTCACTGTCTTACCTGTTGATTTTTGGCATGCTTCATATCACATAGGGCATCTCAGTGTCATAAACTGTAGTGGGGTGTCCATACTGTAAGCCACAAATTTTTGGTGTGTGTGAGTGTTATAAATGTGTGATATACGGCACTATTTGTGCATACTATATTTGTCATGCTTAGTTATATGAGCAGATTTCATTTACAGTGTCTCCATTAACTGCAGAACCCATATATATTGCATTTCCTCTCTGTTTTCACTGGCTTGTGTGATTAAGCACATAATTATAATTTTGTGAAATCAGTCCCCTTCAACTATTTAAATTTATTGGCCATCCCACCTTATTCCATAGTACCAGACTACAAAAGTGACCACCGCCTTTCAATCTATCTAGCTGTTTTAAAAATAGTGACTCTCCACCAAAACGTAACTTTTTAGACAGGTAACACTTAAGTTACCTACCTTCACATCTAACTCCTCTAGTGCACAATGCAATGTTTAGGATAAACCATTTTTTTCATCTTACCTTTAAGTATCCCTGTGACTAGCATTTGCTTTAAAACCTGCTGGAAAGCACTAGGAAGTCTTAAACTGATACACAGGTTCATAAGTTCATAGGTAGGTACTAGGCTATCAGCCCAAGGGCCTAAGTAAGCCTAGCCAACAAGGTTACCTGGCTTACGCCACCCAAGAAAGTTATTTTCCTGTGCCCCACTCAAGCAGAGCCACCGAAGTGATCCCTGGGGTGTATTTCCTATAGGTTCATAGGTAGGTACTAGCACTCAACTCTCCTTGTTAATAAGGAGAAATTAATTGTAGGCACTAAACAGCATATAATTGTAAAATACCTTGCTAATGTAAGGGAAAACAGCTCTGGCTAACAAAGTTCACAGATGACGGAAAACTGGGAACCATTATTGAATCCCCACATGATGTGGATATTGTACGAAAGGGCCTTACATAAACAGATGCTTTTTGCCATGGGCTCAAGCTCAGTGCCAAGAAATGTATAGTTATCCCCTTTGGGAAAAAACATGTACCCATGAATTACCATGTATGTGGCAGTACAATAAACACCGAAAGTGTGATAAGAGACTTAGGGACTCAGGTGGACAGTGGTCTCACCTTCAATAACCACATCACCACAACAGTCAGGAAATCTTTCTATGTGGCACACCTCATCACTAAGGGCTTTTTATCCAGAAAAAAGGAGGTCATTGTCTGACTGTACTAATCTCTCATTAGACCCATTATAGAATCCAATGCCTCATTTGGTATGTACCTCTCAAGACACCCGCAACAACTGGAAAGCCCACAGAAAAACCTCACTAAAAGAATCACAGGCCTAAAGCAGATGCCCTTTACTGACCATCTAAAAAAACTCCACCTATACTCTGTCATATATCATCTACTCAGAGGTGATCTCTGCTTAACATACAAGGCCATGTCAAACCCAGAGCTGTTGGACATGCTACACATAAAGAAATCTCAATCCCTCAGAGACACACATTCTAGGGATCAAAACATTGTCATCACAATGAACAAAACATGCTGGAGGGATAGGTTCCTGACCCAGAGACTCCCCAGACTCTGGAATGGACTGCCCATATATGTCAAGCAGAGCACCTCTTTGGTCCTCTTCAAAAGGAACCTTGATGTTTGGATGGGAGATAGGAAATTCACCCCAGGGATCATGGCAGTCGCCCTGCTAGACAGGGATCCAGGGAAGTAAATACTGTGGGAAGAAATAGCCAGGGAATTGTTATGGCTAGGCTTGTATAGCCCCTAGGACCAATAGCCTCATACCAACCTTTGAACCTATAAACCTATGATGCCCCGGTTAGGGTCATTAACCTGTCCATGCATGCTAAGTACACTTCACATGTTCTCATGCGAGTGCATGAGATAGAAAAACCTTTTTAGTATGGAAAGGCTTACAAGAGCAATGCATATGCAGAGCCTTTCATCAGACAGTACTTAATTATCACAACTGCCACATGCAGAGGCTCAGACCATAAAATCAATGACCTAATGAAGATTGCAAATAAGGACTCTACACATGTATAATTCCCAAGGCACAAAATATATGCATCAGAAGATACAGTTCTTCTTTGTGAGGTAAGTTTGATTTTTCCATTTTGGACTTTGCAGCTCTGCCACCAGCAGAAACTGTTTTGTAAATCTGCTTAGACAATGCGCTGTATTACTGCGTGGAAACATTTGCAAGGAATAGCTGCATTTGAGTATTGTCATGTCAGGTCTGTTAGTCAAAAAGGGGTTACCTTACATCAAATAGCCAGAATTGAATAAGCAATAAAGTTGCACAACATAGATTTTGTAAGTTATACTATCATTGTGAAACTGTACATAACATTTTAGATGTGTGTAGTGTGGCAGTTTTCTATCTGCCATTTTCTCTATCTAAGTGGGTTTGGTACAATGTTTAAACTATTTCCCTCATAGACTAAAGGTGCAGGGTTTGATTCTGATCTTGGGATATTAACTAGGCTTGAAATGGCCTTCAGAATAATTATTTTGTTATGCAGATATGAACCTATCTATTTGCGTGTATGCAGGCACTGTGTACTCTTCTCAGCACCTGCAATGTGCCCAGAATAGCCCCCTTCTGTAATTCATATGGGGTTACAAATATTGGTAGCATATTTCAGTATGATTGCAAATTCTTTTTTATTAGACCTGTTGTGTCTACTACTATTGGTGATGTCTGGCTATCTTTATCTGACTGCTCTCATGTCTGCTTGCATGTCCTGATATTTTATAACTTTGTCTCTGTCTTTACATTAGACAATGTAATCAGTGTGTGTAGTAATTTCAACAATCACTGCTACTTTTGCCTTTTTTTCATGGAGTACTATATCTGGTTTCAGTGCATTTATTTTTGAACTCTTGGGAATGGGTGATCCCATGCATTATAAACATCATCATTCTCAAAATTCAAAATTATCTCCATCTCATCTGATCCTTTTCTTTATACTCTTTCTTTTGTTTTTGGCACATTCAGTTGCTATCTGATTTTTATCTTCTGGTTTGATTTCCATTCCTGACTGATGCAAAAATGCTTCTGCTAATCTAAGCAAAGATTTAATTTTAGACTTCTTTCCTTTATGTTTGAAAACTATCCCCCGGATTCTCAAAAGCTTGCACGGAGTGCAAGATCGGTGCAGGAGCTCAAGCAGTCAATATATCTGCCGTGCGATCCAGGAACAGCTTGCAGGGGCGTGCACGAGCGCTCCTGCACTAATCTTGCACGGACTAAGTCCTGGTATGCAAATCACCCCATTTGCAGGCGAAATCCATGCAAATGAGGTGATTTTGCAATCCAGAAAGCTTGCAACAGTACGTGCAAGACTAGTTCTATATGCAGAAATGTACTCGGTTAGTAACCAAGTACATTTCTGCAAAATCCAAAACGGAGCTATCACAGCTCAGAATAAAGGCTGCATATCAAGTAGTAATCATGTCAATGGCCAAGTATAAGGCCACTGGTATTGCAAAAAAAAAAAAAAAAAACAACTTTTATTTTTTTTAGCCGATCTCAGCTGTTTAAGCTTTGGGCAGGACACACAAACGTGATTGGGGGGGGATAATAAAATAAACCTAAAATAAGCATTCTAACAAAAAGCAGTATTCTGCCATGAAAATCAATGGCAGGCAGAAGACAACCTGGCCAGTGAATAGTGGTTGTTAAGGAGGAGCTCAGTGTGAGACATGTAACTATGCATTAACAGGCAATCCTATGCAAATGAGGGGAAGGATAGTGAATCCCAGTTTTCCCCAGCATGTGAATTCCCAACAGTGTAAGAGCAGGAATAGCTTGGTGCAAGCCTAGGAGGTAGGTGACATCATGGGGGGGGGGTGTTCAGGCATACTGTAAGGGGATTGGAGCCCTGTGGCTCTGGTTTGCTCCTAGCTTAGCACAGCCAAGCTATAGGGTGTGTCTAAACCTGCCTAGCACTCTTTACAAAGCCTAAGCAGGTGTGCGTGGCACGCACTGTGTTTTACAGAAAGAAAAAAGAAGTTAAACCAGGAAATAGCAGCAGTGAGCACATTTGAGCACTCTGTTTACACAGCGTGCACACGGGCTTAAACAGTAAGGCAATGGGAAGTGAAAACAGCAATAGGAAGGTAATCAAGGAGAACTAGCTTAGCTGGCAGGTGAAATGTATCAGAATCAGCCAATTACACAGGCATCAGACTAGCCCAGTGCAGAACACTACTATAAACTAAACAAACACCTTCCCCTCTGGTTTTTCCCCACACTCTACACCACCGGTGTATACAAGCAAGGACATTTTAACAAACAAACCTGCAAAATGAGAAGGGTTGCAGCAGGCAACACAGAACAACATGTGCAAGAGGCTGAGGCTGGTGAGGATGTGAATGCTGCCAAACAACCCACAGTGAGGAGACGGAGAAGAGTGTACAGACCCAGGGTAACCTACCAGGGGCTACATGAGCTGGAGATAGTGGAGCGCTATAGGGTGAACAGAGACCTCCTACAGCAAGTTGTTGATCTGTGCTGGCCACACCTGACACACCAAACAGACCGACGGGAACCTATCCCAGTGGATACCAAGGTATGTGTAGGCCTAGGTATACTAGCCACAGGTACCTCCGACATCACAACTGAGGATATCATGGAGATCTCACAGGCATCAGCATCCAGAGTATTCCACCAGTACCTGGATGCCATGTCAGCACATGCCAGTGAGCACATATATTTCCTCAACACTCATGAGGTGTTGACCAGCAATATGCATCTCTTCCACCAAATACCAAATACCCTTGGGTAGTGGGTGCTATAGACTGCATGCACATATGCATTAAAGCACCACCCGGTGAGCAAGGTAGGGCCTACATCAACCCCAGGGGCATCCCCTCCATCAACTGCCAGGTTGTATCTGATGCCTAGAGCATTATAATGAAAGTATGTGCTGGCTACCCTTGAAGCTATGACGATTCCCACATATGGCATCTGATGCAGCTGTACCAGAGATTTTCCAATGGGGACATCCACTATGGTCACCTAGTGGGGGATGCTGGGTAAACAATGGAGCCATGGCTGATGACACCCATCAGAAATGCACACACACCACTGAACAACAATGCCATAATGAGGCACACGCACAGGCAAGACATATAATAGAGCATGTGTTTGGGATGCTCAGTTCATCGTTCCGGTGTCCGGACACATCCGATGGAGCCTTGCAGTATTCACCAGCTACATGTACCCAAATTGTTATGGTATATGCTATGCTACACAATATGATCCTACGGAACCAGCTGCAGCAGGAACAGCATGGGGCTGGGCCAAACAGCCCCCCACCAATGCCAAGGCTGGCACAGACACAGAGTGACCTGGAGGAGGAACAATCTGAGCCTGCCCCAGTAGGGAGAAGGAGGTGTGCCCAGTATGCCCTGGCCTTGGCAAAGAGGCAATGCATAGCACATGCACTGACACAGTAGGGACCCAGGGAATGACACCTCTCTCTGACTCGCACAGACAGTAAACGGGATGCCAAACATGACACTACCTCTGCTCAACCATGTGTAAGGAGTGTACTATGTGCATCTGACATAGGCAGCTCTCCAGCAACATCCACAAGTCTGGCACACCCTCAAGGTATGTCAATCAACCTACCAATTGCCAAATGGAGTAGAATGTGTCGTTGCCAGTAGCTATGGTATGGATGCGAGTATGCAAGGGATATGGGTGGCTGAATGTTATGGCAGAAGACAGTAGACACCCATAGAGGCACCATGACATCTGTAACACATACTGGAATTACCATAGTAGCCAGTACTACACATGGTGACAAAACCCACTGCAGGAAATGTGCTGAGAGACATGTGTTTCCATATGACTCACACATGCCAGTCAGGATGGTTCACATGCCCAACAACAGTCTCAGCCAGCAGGACAGATGTAGACAAACCCAAACAAAGCCTGTGCCTTGGCCCCTGAATGATGGCTATGATTAACCTCTCCCCAGGCCTACACAGACAGACCACAGTAGGGCAAGCAGTGGGATGTTAGTTCTGAAGGATAAAAAGTCAGACAATAATATGTAGGGCAACCAAAGCCACGATCTGTAGTACACTGGTATGCCTCTAGTCAGCATAATAGTTAGCAATCCAGAATGAAATGGAGTACCTGACAGACCAGTACAATCATAGAAAATGTGTACAAGTGTCACATGTGCCCCCCACATCCTACATAGTAATGTAATAACAGTCAGGTGTGCCCCCCAACCATGTGTAGAAATGTAGAAATAGACAGGTGTGCCCCCCATCCTACATAGTAATGTAATAACAGTCATGTGTGCCCTCCCCCCAATCCTGTGTAGAAATAGTCAGGTGTGTCCCCCATCCTACATAGTAATGTAATAGCAGTCTGGTGTGCCCTCCAAATCCTGTGTAGAATGCAGTAATAGTCAGGTGTGCCCCCCATCCTACATAGTAATGTAATAACAGTCAGGTGTGCCCCCCCGACTCCTGTGTAGAAATGTAGGAACAGTCAGGTGTGCCCCCCCCTGCTATGCAGAAATGTAGAAACAGTCAAAGCCAAATGATTGATGGATACCCTGCAGAGACAGTATGCTACCTGTTGGTGTACAACACAAAGGTCAGCACTGCAGTGCAAACTACCTGGACACGATCCACATACCGACGGCCATACTGAGCATGCTCACACAGTTGGAGAAATGAAGGCAATCTCAGTCAGCAACATACTAAAAGGCCATACTGGGCATGCTCACACACTTAAATACATGAAGGCCATGTCTGCAAACACCAGTGGACCAGACATATCTATCAGTTGCAGTTGTTAGTGCAGACACTCGTCAGTATGCACCACTCATGCCTTGCACACACAGTGGATAGGAATACAGACATATATGTCAGAACAACACACTATAATAAGCCAAAGGTAAACATACATAGATGTATGGAAGAGGGTGACTGTGACAAAGAGCCATCCAGGCTTGTCCCACCCAGCACACAGCCAAAGGGCCGCAAACACACGAGGTGCAGATGTCACTCACTGCAGATACTAGCCACCAGTATCTGTCAGCATTACAGACTATGTGGTGCACATACCAGCTGTGCAATATGACTGTACAAGGAAGTAGTCATCTAGCAGCTGTATACACATAGCTGTGAAATATGACCCTGTGTGTGTGCCCGCATGTGGTGTGTCAACCCCTAGATGAATGAGTCATGGCCCATGCACATACACTGCCCTCCCCATAGCCCTACTGTGACAAGCCTGCTGAGGTCTTCTAATGTGAAATACACCTTTGGGAGAGCTGTAGCCCAGTGATCTCTGTGACACATCCCATAACTGCATAATGCTGTAGTGTGATAAACTAATTAGGTAGGGGTTCTAACCCCAGACTTGGCAACTGTGTATGAGTGTGGGTCTGACTGTGTAGAGAGCAGTGCTTTTTAGGGTACACACACTCCTTACAATTCATATACTTAACTGTGGCAAGGCTGCTGATGTCACCCACCTAGAAATACACCTCTGCGAAGTTTGCAGCCCAGTAATCTCTGTAGCATGTCTTGTACCTGCGTACTGCTGTAGTGTGATAAAGTAGTTAGGTAGGTGTTCTAATCCCAGACATGGCAAGTGTGTGTGTGTCTTTCTGACTCTGTCTGTGTATAGAGCAATGCTTTTTAGGGTACTCACACTCGTTACAATTCATGTGCTCAACTTTGGCAAGGTTGCTGATGTGACCTACTTAGAAATACACCTCTGGGAAGGTTTTAGCTCAGTAATCTCCATAGCAAGGCTGCTGATGTCATCCACCTAGAAATACACCTCTGGGAAAGTTGTAGCCCAATAATCTCTATAGCGTGTCCTGTAGCCACATACTGCTGTCATGTGATAAAGTAGTTAGGTAGGTGTTCTAATGCCAGACTTGGCAACTACTTGTGTGCATGTCTGACTGTGTAGAGAGCAATGCTTTTTAGGGTACTCACTCTCCTTACAATTCATATGCTCAACTTTGGCAAGGTTGCTGATGTGACCTACTTAGAAATACACCTCTGGGAAGGTTTTAGCTCAGTAATCTCCATAGCATGTGAGATAACTGCGTAGTGCTTTGGCATTTCAAAACATCAATAAAGAAACACCTAATAAATAAGTGGTTGTGTGTGATTTAAACCTGTGGTAGGGTTCCATCCCCACCAAAGGCAGTTCTGGATGTTTTGTGTGTGTTTCAGTGTCTGTGTAGGGAGCAATGCATTTTAGACTATTCACACTCAGTACATTTCAAATGGTCTACTTTGGCAATCCTGCTGATGTCATTCATTGTGAAATACACCTTTGGGAAGGAGCTTTCTAGTAATCCCCATGGTATGTCCTATAAGAGGTCTATGATGTACTGTGATATAGAGCCCCTGTTAGGGGTTCTCTACCCACACATGTTGGTGGTGGATGTTTTGTGTGTATGTGTGTGTCACTGTCTGTGTAGGGAGCAATGCATTTTAGGCTAGTTACACACAGTACATTTCAAATGGCCTAATTTGGCAATCTTGCTGATGTCATTCATTGTGAAATACTTCTTTGGGGAAAGAGTTCATCAATAATGGCCCTGGTGCGTCCTATAACAGCTCCATGCTGTAGTGTGATATAGACCTCTGTTAGGGGTACTATACCTACACATGTCAGTTGTGGATGTTTTGTGTGTGTATCACTGTCTGTGTAGGAAGCAATGCATTTTAGGTTTTTCACACTCACTACAATTCAAGAGTCCCACTCTGGCAATCCTGCTGATGTCATCCAATGTGATATATACCTTTGGGCAAGGAGTACTCCAGTAATCTCTGTGGCATGTGCTATAACTGCGCAATGCTGTAGAGTAATAAATTAGTTAAATAGGGGTTCTACTCCCAGGCATGACAGGTGTGTGTGCATGTAATTTATATCCTCTGTGTATGGTGGTTGTGAGTGTGTGACACCTGTGTCCAATATGGAGCGGGTTTTGCATATTTCTTATATGGTGGCCCTACTGTATATCACAATGTCCACCATACAGGGATAACATATGTGAAATAGCTGAGAGGCTAGGGTGCAAAGCCATATCCATACATGTGACATCACAGCCAAGCAATCCCAGTATTACCCAGAGAACACTCTCAACCCATGTCTCATACACACGCACACATGCCTAGGCAACAGCCAATATGTGGGTAGTACACTGCTTATTGGTCTGTGATAGAAACTTTAGGGTGATAGCAATGGGCTGCAGAGGCATGGCACCCTGTCCATCTGCCCAATATGCACATACAAGCAGACAGTGCACCTTCCTCATGTTCCCCAATGGACACCTGCAACACCTGTGGTGCCATCACATGTGACCCACAAAGGACATACCATGCCTGACCACATGCCCTGTATTGACTGATGCCACTGACACCAGGGGATGCCGTTAGCATACAATCAATGTAGGTGCATTGTAAACCTGCTGCCCC
This sequence comes from Protopterus annectens, assembly GCF_019279795.1. Taxonomy (NCBI): domain Eukaryota; kingdom Metazoa; phylum Chordata; order Ceratodontiformes; family Protopteridae; genus Protopterus; species Protopterus annectens. Next base: position 1,659,798,214 of record NC_056743.1, read on the forward strand.
TTACCAATTCCCAACATAGGTGGGCAAGACTGGCACATTTGATGATAATCTGTGTTCACAACATGGGCCAGACACCCCAGGTACAGTTCCACATGTCACTGTACATATATGTGGAAGGTGTGCACATCCCAGACACTGTCCATGTCATTGACTAAGGAACACATACATGGCAAGTGATGCACAGCATTGGCCACACACAATAGTCACCCAGTTGACTGGATGGGGGATACAATACCCACCTGTGTGGGCAACTGCAGACACTACAGCCCTGAGCCACAATGCAGACCATTGTCATATGGCCTGATGTTAAGGTATACCCATTGCCTAGCCTTGTACAGCCATCTGGCAAAGTCGACTAACCACACACCTGTGCAGACATGCACTAATGCGTGTCAGTACTGGCACCCTGTGTGTTTGTTTGTGTTTGTTGTATGGTGCGTATGTTCACATCCACACTCACTACAATCACCATGGGCATACTGAAACATGCTGTCTGATGTCAAACACCACCCCATACCCTTTGCCCATACAACCCCCGTATGACCCATGTGGTGCATGTGATACCTGCACAGTGATGTGTTGTAGCAATCCCATTACTGATAAGTTGTAATCCTGGCCCTGCCACATGTGTCAATGTGTGTGCATCCCTGTAGAGTGTGGTTGTATTGATGCTGGCACCTGTTCATGCAGACAGGCACATGTATATCACCTACCGTATAGCTACCATATCCCTGTTGAAGATGTCCACATATATTGGCCAAATTCTCTGCTGCAGTCCACAGAGCATTATGTGCTAGCAGCGGTACTTTACTACTTATGATGTCTGTCAGTAGCCAATGGCACACATGTTATAAGCAGATGTGACCTCCCATACACACCATGTCTGTGAGGACAATCCCAATGACAGTAGCAATAGTCTACTAATATACCTGCTATACATACCTGACATCTCCTTGCACTACGACGTTGGGACTATACAGGCTGGGATAGGGCTACACTCCATGTCCAGGACATATGGTGGAAATATATATACATATAATTATCCTTATATATATATATATATATATATATATATATATATATATATATATATGTATATATATATATGTATATATAATTATCCATGTGTAGTACTTCCAATTACCACTGGCATGGCAACCACCTACTATAAATCCCTGGGTTTAGATCAGATGCATGAAAAGACTCTAGTGTGAATGCTCACATGATCGAAAATGCTGGGAATCGAAACTGCGATTGGGGGTCGTATTACCCTTTCCTCACTGTAGTGCGACCTTGGAGTTGGAATATATAGCTAGCAGGGGGGATTGCAGCCCCCCACAATAGCAAGTTCGATTTCCAGCATTTTCACTCATGTAAGCATTTGTGGTAAAGTCTTTTCAGTTTTATAATATAGACCCAAATTCCTACATCATGTGGGCGTGGTCCCTTTACATTTCCTCTGTGATAGACACCCTCCCTGTGTGTGGGCATCAGTGTTACAGACAGCAGGTAGCAATACCTTTTACAGGAGAACCAGCACACTTAGGGCAGCTACATATTTGTAGGAGGATCAGGAACTACAGACAGAGTGTGAGTAAAGTTGTGTTATGTTTTGTATAGTACTGGTGTTACAGGGTGTGTGCGTACATACTAGTTTACCTTGGAATGCAGTCTGCATAGCTCTCAACTGTGGGCCTATCCTCTTGGTGGCCAGAGGTGTGCCTATCATATTTTGTCTGTCCACCACACAGGTCCTGTGTGAGATATTTCACTGGCTGTGTGTGTGCTGAGTGCTATCAGTACATGGCTAAATCCATTTCTGTTTCTAACCTCAATTCCCTGACTGAGGGTATGCTGCAGACTATTCTGTAACATCAGCAAGTTGCTTAGTGTATGGCAACAGTTTTCCACATATGTGCCTGTGCTCCAGCCTCTCTTCTCCAGCTACATACTAAGCTTTGCACATATGACATGCTGTCAGTGGTTGTTCTGTAGTGGGCTGTGAGTATATCACACTGCCATTGCTGCCATCCGCCCACTGCTGTTGTATTCCCCCACACATACGGTGGGGCTGGGACCATATATGTGTGGGTGTCACCTACACAATACATGTGTGCCCATATGCACTCCAGAGGCTAATGTATGTAACAGTGGTATATGGCCCTGTATTATTGAGTCTAGGGGGGAAGCACCATAAATGACCTAGGCTGTTACAAAATGTGGGGGTATCAGGGGTGAACTTTCTTAAGGTATCTGGATGTACAGTACCGTATACTTCCCCTATATTTACATTACTTACATAAATTGGATTAATGCAAGCCTACTGCCTCCTGCCATACAGACTGTTCTGTTTGTCAGTGTGCTTGTGATGGTGTCAGTTATGCTTTGTTATGTAACAGTTACAACCCATTTGGACAGATGACATCTTTACCACCTAGTGATTTTGTACAGAGTGTAGATAAAGGCTGCTGATATATACACCTGCATTACATGCTGTTTAGGCTTTGGTAGCCTGTGGCCCAGTCTGTCTTCACTATTGTATTATTTGAAGGGCTTGGCCTGGACAGCAACAGTTGTGAACATTTCCAGACTACTTTATTAGTATAACTGTTTCACAGTTGCATTACTCTGTTGATATGGATGTCAGTGTCTGAACAGCTATATGACATGGCATATAGAACCGTAATAGTACACAATTAAAGGTTTTCCATTTCTGCAAATCTGTGTGTGGTGTTTTCTCTTATGACCTCTCTGTGGATATATGTTGCAGGCAATGATTGTCATTTGTATGGGTGGCCAATACAGTGTACAGTTGTACAGGTGTTAGCTGTAGGCATAGTGGCTGTTCCATATTGTGTACACCTTCTACATATGTCTCTTACTGTACATATATCTGAGTGTGTATGTGTAGTCACATGTATATCTATATATATGTATATATATATATATATATATATATATATATATATATATATATATATATATATATATATCTATCTGTATATCTGTATCTGCATATCTGTGTCTGTGTATCTGTATCCTGGGGATGTTTATGGCTTCCACATTTTACATTTCCTGTGGGAGGTAGACTGTACTGCATGATATGTTACCAATACCAGCCTGACATCATACAGGTGGGATGTAGTACCGTTAACATCTTGTGCCCATGTCGTGTCAGGCCCTGGCTATGGGATCTGCAACACTTGGTAGTGTATTGCAGGGCGGACATGTTTGGCTGTGGGGGGGGGGGGGTTGCGTATTCCTACAAGACTTATAATGTGTGAGGCCTCTCAACCCCATTAACGGTGCATGTGGAGATATCTGTTTTTGTTAATCTGCCATTGCTATCTACAAATGTATGGCCATATATACCTATAAAGATATATATATATATCTGCTTACATACATATATATATATATATATATATATATATATATAAAACTATGTCTGTATATACCTACATAGATATATATCTGCATACACATATCTAACTTGCTGTGTATATGTAGACATATAGGTGCAGACACATATATGTGTTGATGTAGGCATTTGCATGTATATATTTTCATATATATTACTATATATGTATATTTTTAGAAATATATATCTACATATATAGATATGTTGTATCTGTTTAGATAATAATATATTTGCACACACATACATCTAGATGTTGGTATACATTCTCTGTAGTGTTGCATGACTGGACTGGATGATATGTTTCTGAAAACATCAGGTTTATTTATATCTGGCATGGCTTAGTGCAAATCACTTTTTCTATGGTGTGCAGGGTCATGGTTTCGAGCCTTTGTTGCTGGGCAGAAAATGGCCCATTGGATACAGAGTGATTAAGGCATTTTAAAGCAGTTGTAAGTGGGCTTGTACAGAGGTAAGCACTGCTGACTTCCGGTTTCAGTTTCTTACACTCAGCTTCTACAATTGCTTAACCAGTGTAGGCATTTCCTACCCCCACGAAAACAGGCTTAAACCCGCTTACTGTTGCTTAAACATGTATACTTCCACTTCCCCCCATGCTAATTTCTTTAAAATAAATGAAAAAGGGGTTGATAGGAAAGTGGTAAAAAAATGGGCACAAAGAGGGAAACACACTAGGGAAAATATCCAGGGATGTTCAGGAAGGGTGTAGGGAAGGTCAATAGCTGCCCATTTCTTCTACAGCAACAGCTGTGGATATACACTGAATTTGGAGTTAGATTTGGACACTCAAATCCCTGGGCAGGGGTGAGGACAACAATAATAAGTTGTGATGCCAATTAGACCGGATTACATGTGTCCAGTGGACAAGTGTGCAAAATGGACAGCTATGTATGGGGCAAGATTTTTTGTGGGAACAGATTGCCCTTTTTTTTTTCAAGTGAGAGTGGGATGTTGGGGAGGGGTAGTAGGTATATTTGGGGAGGTAGGTTGGGTAGGTTAACAGACAAGACAAACAAGACGCATACAAGGGGCAGTATATGACTCATGTGGGGGGTAAACACCTTGGATGGGGAGAGGTGTTTGAAAGTCACAAGCCCATGAGCCCTCAAATGGAAACAGTGGGACTGAGTTCCCCACCCATCGGCATGCACCACTGCACCTTCATGGCCCAAAAGGTGGCTGTGCTGGGGGCTGGATAGGAGGGGCAGGCTCACCCTCTAATTGTGCCACGTGGTCCTCAAGCTAGCGTAGGTGGTCTCAAAACTCCCTGATGAGCTCCCTATGCACCATGGCCCAGACCTGATGGCAGGTGACAAGTACCTATCTGCTCCCGCTCCCAGGGGGGCCAAGCCCAATCCCCTGCGGTGGTTCCACCCAAAGGTGGTGCATGGCCAATGGAGGGGGAGGTCCTAGGCTGGGCCCCAGATGTGCTGGTGCCCGGTGCCATGGACAGCAGAGGTGGGACAGGTGGGTCCGCTGGGACTGGCCTTCCCATACAAGCTATGGTGTTGCAGTTTTAAGAAAGATATCAGTTAATCATAGTCAACAGCATTCGGGATTAGTTATAACAGCATGCAAAGGTATTCCCATTAACCCAAGACACCAGTTTACAACAGTTGCAGCTCAAGCGGAACACATGCATGTATGGTACATCAGTGGCCATTACAACAGCATACAGGTTTCATTGATGGCAACAGGCCACCAATATGGGAGTATTTTAACATGGCACATGCATAGAACCAGATGTGAATATTTATAAACCAATAGGACATATGTCCCAACAAACGTTTGGAGTGTACATGTACCCATTGAGGTGTGTAATAAGATTATTGTTGTACATATGGAGGGGGTGAGAGAGAGAGAGGTCAATTAACAACTAATATATACCTGTAGTTTTCACAACTTTCTTAGTGACTACAGTGATCTGTCCCTTATATGTATTATTACACTACCCAATGTCCTTACTTTGTACAATGGTATGTTTGTAGATTAGTATATGTGTGGACTGTGTCTTACATATAGTCTGCACCTCTTACCTGTTATACCTGTTGAGAAAATCATTGCTAACACTACCTGATAATTTTTACACATACTCCCAGATTCCATGCTTGTAGACAAGTATATACGTGACCTGTGTTGTACCTACAGTCTACACCTCTTACCTGTTATAGCTGTGGAGAAAATATCTGTTAAAACTACCTGACACATTCTAAACATACTCCCAGATTCCATGTTGCTGTTATACACATACCTAACAATCTGTTATTGCACACACTCTGGTCAAGGTGTGACAGGATGCAGGTGTTAATGTGACATATATTGAGAATTGCTGTCATACACTTTGGGTGAAATGCTACAATGACAGGTTTGTTTCCATATACATTCTTTTTATGTTCAGGTCTGACTATTGTTTATATGTCAGTATAAGCTGCCTACATTTCTTGGATCATCACACTGATATGTCAGGGGAACAGGTTACCAGGCAGCAGATCTGGGTCATTTATCTGGGCATGCTGGACAGATCAGAACAGTTGAGGGGTATGACTATGCATACAGCTTACTACCTGAACATTCTGCCACAGTCTGTACAGTTGATGGTTATGATTATGCTTACAGCGTACTATCTGAACTTTCGCGCAAACTCTGTACAGTTGTGGGGTATGATTATGCCTACAACTTACTACCAATCCCGGGATTCAAATCCATGCTGTGTGTGGTAAAAGTATTACAGTTCACATCCCAGTACACTGTGCTATCAGGGAATCGGTGTGAAGCATTTCAATGGTTTCTGTCTAAGTCTCCCTCAGTTGTTCTATATTACTGACCTGTTGGGACTTCCAACATTGTTATACTGACCTTCCAACACATTTTACCTGCATTCAGCAGTGTGGGTAACACTGCTTAATACAACAGTACTATTTATAGAATGCAACACTACAACAACATATGTAAGTAGGATGTACACAAGCACTCCAGAGGTTATACTTCTATTCACAAGATATTACACCTTTATTTACACGCAACCTGTATGACAGTCTTCCAGCCATATTGTCTGGTTTATTCAGTACATCCCATATGCAATGCATTTTTATACTGGTACAACACTTTTCAGAACTGTTATATTTATTTGTTATGACAATACATGCAGGAATATTACTAACCTGCTTCGCGATGCAGCCTTTGCAGCCTAGCAGCATGGGCTTGCTGGTTCTCAGCCCGCTCATCTGCAGCTGTCAGAGAAATACAGTGATATTTAGCTATTACCTATCCATAGTATACACAAGCTAGGCAATAATTATCTATGTAGTAGGCTAGGTACTTACTCAGTGCTTTGTCATCAGCCATCTGCCTTGCTTCTTGGATCCACTGGTCCAAGAGATCACCCCCTCTGCTGCTTCAGGTCAGCATGGTAATGCCTGACCTGCTCACCAGTCCGTGGGATACCAGTGGCACTGGTGAGGTCACAGGCAAGACTCTCCCAGGCCTTCACTTTATACTGAGAGCCCTGGTACTGGCCCTGCAGTAGTTTCTCCTCATGGTGTTTTATCAGGAGCCATACCATGAATCTTGAATCCTGGGTGCCCCAGCACTGTGCTCTAAATCGAGTGCCTTCCCCAACTCCAGCCATTCTGCCTACAGTAGGGAGCTGCAACCAGTTATGGGAATTATTGGCACCTGTGGGGTTTAAATATGCCTGATTTCCCACACTTTCCTGTGATTGGATGGTTTTGAAAAGGCTAAGCAATGGGCACTCCTGCTTACCTAATGTTGGCATTGCTTAAAGGGGCATACCACTGGGCAGATTCAGTTAGCCAGCCTACGAATTGGTTATCCCAACTAAGCTGAGCTGCACAATGCTTAGTGTTGCTTAATATTTAATTTGCTTTATATTTCCCTTTTGGCATTGATGCATTATTTGTTACATGTTATACATGTGTCTGGTATCCATGATTCATGTGAACATACACTGTATGGGGTCCTGGGGACTCCAACACTTAATTACAAAAACACCTCACATCTGGCCTTACTGCATTACTCCAGTTCACATATTTATGTTATGTAGCAGGTTATACAACATCACACTGTACATAGATTCCTTTCACATGTTCAGTTTGATTTTCCTATGGTGAGGATTTGTTTGTTGAAACCTCAATTTTTATGTACTGCTATGATGGCTTAGTGGTTAACTACTGTGACTGTAGTGTACAGGGTCTTGGATTCAAACCTTGCAGAGGTTGCTTATTTTTTGCTGGGCAGAACATGGGCTGTTAGTTACAGAGTGGTTAAGGCACTTTAAAGCAGTTGTAAGCGGGTTTGCATGGGTTTGCGCGGAGCTAAGCGGTACTTACTTCTGGTTACAGTTTCTTACAATCAATTAGCTTCTAATTTGCTTAATCTGTGTAGGCAATGCTTACCCCCATGCAAATGCACTTAAACACGCTTACTAGTGCTTACATATGCTTACTACTGCTTATTTGTTCTTAAGCCTGCTTACTAGTGCCTTATTCGTTATGATACTGACACTTCACATGTGCATTTCCTGCAGTACTCCAGTTCATATATGTTTTTTAGTGGGTTTTGCAACAAAAATATCGGTTATAACATCCTTTGCCATGTAAAATAGACTGTGCTGCAGCGGGACTCGAACCGGGAATGCTTGCTTGCTGGTGAATGCTCTGTCCACTACACTATTGCTGTACTGCTTCAATTGCATATATATTCTTTGTTATCCTCTTCAGCCTTTTAAGCTGCTATAACCGTAGCTAAGCAATGGGCACACCTGCACACCTACGGTTAGCTGTACTGTGATTTTAAAAAAATAAATAAAAGGGTTTCTTTTTTTTCATTTATATGTACTGTTGCTGTTGTACACATGGGGAACTGTTGGTGGGGATATGAGGACACCTATGAGCAATCTTGCTCATTTCTTAACACCTTCTGCTGCTCTACATTGCAGGGCATGTTTATTCTGAGAGCTCTGCTCTCAGACATGCCCCCTGCACTCGTACATGCTCCATGTAAGCCTAGGAACTTGAGCAATGTGCCTTGTTAATATGCATGGCGCGCTGCCGTCCTGCTCCTAAATGGGCACTTCCATGAAGGACTAATCTAGTCCTGCATGGAAGATTAGTAAATCCGGGGGTATGTTTGGGTATGATGAGATCAGCAGATAAGTATGCAGTCCAAAGATTGCAGATCATAGATGTAATCCATTTTGAGGGGCCTTTACTTTCTTCAGAATGAGGAATATATGATTTTGGTATACACTGATTTTATATCATTTGATAAGGTTGATGCATTTTGCATGTTTTATTGTACAATTTATCCAATACTTTTTGAGGCCAATGAATCACCCCATAATTGTAAGTTAGAACAGGAAGAACAAAATAATTTATAGCTTTGATTTTATTTTTAGATGTCAAGGCAGTCTTGATATTAATTTTAGTCTTTTAAAGTCTTCCTTACTGAGTTTTATTCTCATTTGTTCATGTTTTATTGCTAATCATTCATCTATTCACAGATATTTATACACTCCCTTCTGCTCAAGTTCTTTTATATCACATTCCTGTCTCAGGTTGATATTTTCTTGGTGTTGCAGCTTTCATTTTTCAAATGTTACTTTTGCACATTTATCAAGACAGAATGTCATTCTTATATCATTTGACCAAGTTTTATCCATTTACATTTATGCTTCAACTCCTCATCTAATGAACTATACAGTTTTAAGTCATTCACAAGATGTAGACGAGAAGTCTTTAATTAAGGCGTGTGTCTGGGAGCCAAATTGTAACCATAGCCTAATATGTTAAGTAAACAGCTTAAAAGGGATAAGGGCAAGACAAAACAATAACAGTGACAAAGAATCACCCTGGAATATCTACCTTTGAATTTTTATACCCAGGATAATAATTTGCCTATTGCCATGGCTCAGTCATGAATTGTTTTTTGTAGTCTATCCATGCCATACAAATTATTTTCCCTTTCTACAACTCTCTGTCATGGCTTTATTTGGCACCAAATGATCCTTTGTTATATACAACATTCCTTTGCTACTTCTATGTTGCCATATTTGATTTTTTTCTAAATGACTACAGCTATGCTATATGGGTTGGAGACAGTGGCACTGACAAAAAGGCAGGAGTCAGAGCTTGACATGGCAGAGCTGAAGATGTTAAGATTTGCACTGCGTGTGATGAGGATGGACAGGATTAGGAATTGGTATATTAGAGGGTCAGCCCAGGTTGGAAGGTTTGAAGACAAAGCCATAGAGACAAGATTACGTTGGTTTGGACATGCGCTGAGGAGGGATGCAGAGTATATTGGGAAAAAGATGCTAAGGATGAAGCTGCCAGGTAACCGGAAAAAAGGAAGGCCTAAGATAAGGTTTATGGATGTGGTGAGAGAGGACATGCAGGTGGTTGGTGTGACAGAGCAAGGAAGAAATGGAAACAGTTGATCCACTGTGGCGACCCCTAATGGAAGCAGCCGAAAGAAGAAGAAGAAGACTAAAACTCTGTCTGCATCAATTTCAATACATGTTTTTTATATTGCTGGAAGGCAAATTATTGCTAAGTTATTGGTCTGCAGTTCTTAGGATGGCTTGCAGTTTCACTCATATGGAGGAATATAATTTTTCCTGCAGTTAACCAGATTGGGATACGCATAAAAGTAATCCTTGCTCAGGGCTATTTTTTTGGGAAAAGATATTAATATCTTTAACCAGAAGTTAGCTACTTGGTCTTGGCCTGAGGTTTTTGAATTTGGATCTTTTTTTAATTTTGTGTCAGTTTCTCTAGCCATTCCTTCACCTTATTTCATATCTTACTCTTCTTTTGACCTCCTTACTGTTACTTTTAATTCTTCTAGCCCTTTAGCATCTTTGTTATGTTTAACAGGGTCTTCATAAATATTTTTCTAAGACATGTTTATTTCTTATTTTTCATGGTGTTTCTATTCCTTATACTTTACTTCCCAATTCTCTATAAAAAGTTTTTGGGTCATCAATGAATTGCTTATTTTGTACTTTTCTTTTATATCTATCTGACTGCCTTCTACTTTTTTCTGCTTGTAATATTGGAAATAGTGTATGATAAAGCCTGGTCTGTTTTGATACTGTGTGCCACTTTTATCATCCCAGGGATTCAATATACTCTGTGTAGGCTTAGCGCGAAGCCTACATAGAGTTTATGTGTTTGCACAATGAGCTGCAGTGATAATCATATATGCATGCTGCCCATTGCACTTACATGGATACAAGCAAGCATCTAGTGAGAAAGGGGTACTACATTTCAATGAATAATCTAAAACCTTATCAGATACTTCACTAAATGTTCCATTGGAAACATACAAAACATTTAAATCAATGTGCTCATTTCTACCACCCAGGATAGGTTTAAACCATCCTTCCTCCCTTTTCATAATAACTTCATTTATAACGGATATCAAAAGTTCAGTAGGGTAAGACCTGGTGATAATGATTTCCTTTTGGAATGTGAGCATTTGAAGAATATGTTTCTGGTCAGGTCTTACCCTACTGAACTTTTGACATCCTTTATAAATGAAGTTATTATGAAAAGGGAGGAAGGATGGTTTAAACCTATCCTGGGTGGCAGAAATGAGTCCATTGATTTAAATGCTTCCTGTGTTTCCAATGAGACATTTAGTGAAGTATCTGATAAGGTTTTAGATTATTCATTGAAATTTTGTACCCCTTTCTCACTAGATGTTGGAGCCTTTAGGAACATCTTATGTAAAATGTGGTTGTTTTGATGGAAGACCCTCTATTTAGAAAAAGAATTGGTATTGAAACTGGTTTGTTATTTAGGCATGGATGCAACATCAAAAACATTTTGGAGAAAAAAAATGTTATTTTAATGCTGGCAGCGCTGGTATGTATAAATGTGGTAGATTTAAATTCTGTCATCTGATTGAAGTATCAAATAAATTTTGTATAGGAAACTATTCATACATATTAAAAGGTAGATTTAATTGTGAAAGCTCAGGGATTGTTTACCTAACTCAGTGCCAGAATTGTATTGGTTTTTATATTATTAAAAACCGAGAGACATCTAAAAGAAAGAATCTATGAGCATCAGTACAGCATCAGTAGGCAAATTAATACTAATGCTCTAGTGAGGCATGTAGTAGAAAATGATGGACATAGATTCTATTATATGATAATTGAACAGGTGAAAAAAGATGGAAGGGGTGGGCCATGGCAATTACATTTGGAAGAACAAGAATTGTATTAGCAATTAAGGCTGAATGCCTATGTTCCCCCTTGACTGAATGAACAGTTCTCTTTGAAATGTATTTTGAAAGTGAAAGCCTTGGAAAAGTAGACTGCGATTGTGTCAGTATGTTTTTTTATTTTTTATTTTCTATTTATGCATATTTTATTTGATTAGTATATATTATTGTATATATATATATATATATATATATATATATATATATATATATGTATATATTATACATGGTTTTATATTTTTGGGAGGTGGTTGTATTTAAGTGCATATATTTTTAAAAGTTTAATTGATTGATTATGTGATGTCATAATTGGGATGCTATTTAAGTAGTGATTTGATTCTGTTTGATGTCTGAAGAAGTTGATGTATGTTTTGTCAACGAAAGCACTAATATAAACTTATTGTGGGAGATTACCACTGCCTTTTGTTGTTTGTATCATGTCATCTCTGTTGTCAATGAGCTACTAAGTATTTACTGGGTGCATCACAGGAACATATATCACTCATGCATCTTATATAACACCTTGAAGGGAAGTCAACACTATCAACCCCTAATGGTTATGTATCACAAAGAATACTTATGTATGGCCAATAAGATGTGTGGTAGCTCACTGTGGCAAAGGTGATACACTTGAAAATATAATCTCTGGAAGATGTGCGGTGAGGTACACACAAAAGTGTACATTGTACTCAATCACTGGTGTGATGAGGGCTGAGAACAATGGGACTATAGTGTCCTTTGATGTTGATGGCCTTGCCATACTCAGGAATGTACTACATACAATGGATTTGTCACCACAGTGGGCACATGCTGGTGGAAGTTGTGCTTATTATCTACCAGAGTACCAATGTCACTTACAACTTGGTCTGCTAATAAACAAAGGATGTGCAAGTTTGTCTTGATTTAAGAGACTTAAATATGAAAAAGGAAAGGGCCTAGTATAGAACCATGAGTTATGAGCCCAGACACTGGTGTCCAGCTGAGGTGACTTCACACACTTCAACATGTCTTCTGTATGTGATTAATTTGTCTACCCACTTGGTGACATATGGGCTTATGGCCATTTGACAGAGTTTCTCTGTAATAATTGAGTGTGGGTTGTATCAAATGCCTTGGCTAGGTCAATTTATGTGGGATGACAGTCTTTTCGTCATGCATATCTTTGGTGACCTTCTTGAAGACATAAAACAACTTTAACAGACATGATATAGCTTTAACAAATCAAATGTGTGTTTGCTACATAGTTGGGAGGTTACCTGTTTCCTTTTTGATAATGTCCATTATGAGTCATTGGTCTGCCTCACAGATAGGGAGGTTCATGATTATGTGTCTGTAAGTCCCTGCATCAGGTGACCCCCCCCCCCATGTTCAGTTGTTTGACTGCTGCTGTACACCCTCCTGCAAGACTGTATTTAAGCAGAGATCCAAATGTGTCTGCTAAGTCAGGTTTTAAGTCACAGTATAGGCAACATTTTTATGTTGTCAGGGCCTACTGATTCTGTGTTTTTAGCCTTAGAAAGCAAACAGATGAGTTACTTTCCTGAGAAAATAAAATTAGTAATGTTTGCATGCATTCTTTGGCTGACGGCCAGTGGTGACAGGGGGGTGAAGTGTGAGACAAACTGTCAGCTAGCAGATTGTCTGTTGTCTGCGGTTGAGTATGGCTGGTGGCATCCACAAATAGCTCTGTGCTTAGCTGTGTATTTTCCTTGACATTTCTCACCTGCTTAAATAAATGATTTGTGACAACACCTCCAAATACAGCCTTGGTCATGCACCACATTCCACGCAGTGGTACTAGTCACACAGTCATGCAACTGTACCAATGTCATGTTATTACAACAATTGCACAACTTATGCTTATATGTTTTTCATTTGAAAGCTGTGTTTGTGTGGCTTGAAACCATAAAAAGAAACATAAATGAGTTTGCTGTGCCTCCTGCAGAGTACTTAGTGACACAAATTATGACAATCACACAATGGTGCTGGTGACCACCTCAATAATTCTTGAGAATAGCAACACAATCACTCATACAATGAATTCCACAAGGTTGCAATTGAATCAAAATGTGATATTTTTGTGTATATCACAACATTACAACATGTGGATGAAACAAGACTTATGTGCCCATGTAATCAGTATAACTTTATATTGACGTATGTCATGGAGCATATAATGATGGTAGGTAGACACATGCACACCTGTCCCATATTGCAAGTGTCACTGTGATGGTTGAAATTGAACTGCCCAGAATGTTGATCTGCTCCACTACAAAAATACATGCCTTCCTACACCTGTAATATACACAGTATCATCCCATGTCAACAGTTCTCATGAGGCATAATACTATAGCTGTTATAGAAGGAGCTTGTAATGAAATAGCAGCAGTGGCCATCAATACATTACCTCACATCGCAGCTTGTAATATCCTCTTACTGTACAAAGACACCGCAACATAGAACATGTTGATGACAGCAACATTGACGTGAAATGTTCATAGGACATATGACATTACTCAGTTAATGACCAGCATCACATAACATTTTAGACATTTTAGACATTATTTTAACATTTAAACCAAACTCCATATATCTATATGCTGGAAGATATTAAGGCTATGTGTGTATGTGTGTATTAGTTTAATTGCATTACATAGTGCCTCTCTCCATATGAGACATGTGCACCACCTCATGACAGAATTAGCAATCACACATCCAGTGGTCTGGAGATGCCTTGCAGAGGAAGATGGAAGGACTCTGCTTCATGATGTGAGTATGCATCTTTGACATGAGGACATCCTTCTCTCCTCTGAAGGAAGGATGCCATGTGGCCAGAGGGAAAAAGGGGATGTTGGATGCATGGGGAATGTTAAAGGTTCTCCTAAGTGGTCGTAAAATGAAAAGTGATTCAAAAGATCATACAATGACTGTAATGTACTACCAACTACACACATGACAGTAGGCTGTGTTCTATTCAAACATTACACCAGTGTAGGTACAGAAGCTGAATTCCAAACAGTGCAACAGTAGCATAACCACATATGTGTGACTGTAACAGTGTCATGTTGGACTTTATGGAGTATGCCAACATCACTGTATTCTGAGAAGAACATGTTGGGAGGAGTGTCTGACATGGATGTGGAGTCACATCTCGGTGTAAAATTGTCTCAAAAATATTTGAACAGATACATACTCAAGCTGCCTACTGTCAGACTAGAACTACTAAATATCTAGTTACAGAAACTAGAGAACACAATACTTAATGGTACTGCCACAGCACAATTTTGACTTGAGTGATGTCAGAGTGTAGTTTATGTAGGATGACAGCATCAGTGCATTTTACAAGAAGATGTTTAGAGGAGTGTTTGACATAGTTATGGACTCACATGCCATTCTGCAATTGTCAACATACTGATTTTTGAATGAACATACACCTACCAGCTGATTGCAGTGAGACTAGAAGCCATACCTAGCTATCTACAGAACTATGTGCTCAACTCAAACACCACAGCACAAGTCTGATTTTCAGATTGTCAGTAGCATGAGTGTCTAACTTGCTGTTCTAAAATAACTGCACAAATGTCAGCTAAAACACAGACACACACACACCCACACACACACACACACACACACAAGCACCCACACACACACGCACACGCACACGCCCACACACACACACACACGCACACAGACACACACACTCACACACACACACACACACACACACACACACACACACACACACACACACACACACACACACACACACACACACACTGACTACAGTGATACTAGAACCCCTAACTATCTGCAGAACACAGTACTTAACACAAGTACCACAGTATAAGCCTGGCTTTTAAAGTGTCAGAAAACAGTTTATAGCTGATGACATCAGCACTGACTGGTGGGAAGAAAATTAGAAAATGATAGTAGGATTGTTTCACATGCTATTATAAAATGTTGTCTCAAATGTGAACTAACTGAACACCAGCATACACTCACACACACACACACACACACACACACACACATTGACCACAGTGAGACTAGAACCCCTATTTAACTATCTACAGAACACAGTAGTTAATGCAAGTGCCACAACACAAGTGTGGCTTTTACTGAATACAAAACAGCATGCCATCATGTGCACATCATGTCATGACATGCATAGTCTTAGCACATCATGTAGGCTTTATTGAATCTCCACTCATGTCTGTCTTTCTTAAGAATTTTTGATGATCTTTTCCTTTTTTTTTTTTGCATTATTGTAAGATGAATACTTTTTTGCCTTAATTGCTTTATAGTTTTCTTGATTTAATACTTCCAATGTGGCATTCTCCTTTTGCAAAACTATATATCCTATTCATTTCAGTTATATGAGATTAATTCTGTTACATCAGATAAGACATAAATATGCAACTTCTCAGATTTAATTTCTCCAAGTATTATGGGCATCTAATACCAATGTGGGAAAAGACATCATTCCTAAATCAGGGTATGATTAGATTTCATGAATTTAGTATGTTTCGGTCTTTGATGTTAGTCAAGAGTGCTCTTCAAAAGCACCCACAATGTGCACATAACTGCCTCCTTCTGTAACTCATACGGGGTTACATGCACTGGTAGCATATCGAAGTATGACTGTGAATTATTTTTTTATTAGACCATTGCTCCTACTACTATTGGATCTATCTGTGTATCTTTCTTCTTCATATCTATAATTTCTGCCTGCATATCCTGATATTTTATGACTCTGTGTCTCTCTTTATGTAAGACACTGTATTCACTGGGTGTAGTAATTTTAATGATCAATGCTACTTTTGTCTTTTTTTCACATATGTTTTTTGAACTATTGGTAATGGGTGATCCCATGTGAAATACTAATTATTGCTCTCTATACTGCTTTATGGTTCAGATTTCCAATGCTTCTCAATTAGTTCTATATTGTAAGATTTGCACAGTCCCCAGTGCAGCAGTCCTGCCATATTATTGAGCCTTTTGGTATACAGGCACTCTGTCATGAGTCTAACACACCCAGTGTAAAGATGTGTGACTGTTTCCAGTTCTTTTTCACAGAACCTACATTTATCTATTTCTCCTACCCTATCAATGGATTTTATAATCCAACATGTGCATAGTCCACTGTCCTGAGCCAAAATTATTAGCCTTTCATCTTATGGTTTCAATTTACCCCCTTAACCATTCCTGTGTCAAATCCTGGTCAACATTAAGTTGTTCTAGGAAATCTCCATACTTGCCATTATACATATGGCTTTTCCAGTTTTCTTTCCTACTCACTTGATCCTTTTCATTATATACTTTCTTTTGTTGTTGGCATTTTTGGTTTGCTGTCTGATGATTTTTATTTACTTAAGATTTGATTTCCAGTTCTGCTTGGTACCAAAATGCTTTTGCTAAACCAAGCAAAGATGTCATCTTAGACATCTTCACCTCATGTCTCAATAGTTTCACTATTTTTGGATTTGATAGGATTGGCATATCTATATCTATATCTAGATAGATATAGATATATATCTAGATAAATATAGAGATATATATGCAGACCCACACTTGCAGCTCTGTACACATAGTCAGTTTTGAGAAGGCTCATATCTCCTCAAACAGAGGAATATATAATCTTGGTGTGCACTGAATGCTATATGTCATTTGATTGACATGAAGCATTTTTCTTGTTTTTATGCCCAGTTAATTCAATACTTTTTTGGGGCAGGCAGTCACACCAAATCTGTAAGCTAGAATAGGAAGAGCAAATTGATTTCTGGCCTGGACTTTATTAATGTCAAATCAGTTTTCTGTATTAATTTTAGTCTTCTGAAGTATGTCTTACTAATCTTTATTCTCATTTGTTCATGCTTTACTTCTGATCCTTGGTCTATTCCAAAATATTTACATACTCCATCCTGTTCAAGCTTTGTGATATCACATTTCTGTTCCAGGTTGAGATTTTCTCAGTGCTGCACCTTCCTTTTTTAAACATTTTGTTTTTGCACATATATCAAGACCAAATGTCATTCTTGCATCATCTGAAAATGTTTTAAATATTTGAAGTTGTGCTTTCAACTCCTCATCTCATGAACTATACAATTTTAAGTCATCCTCAAAAAGTAGATGAGAAATCAAGTTTGTTTTCTGGGAGCCAAAGTGTAACTAATATAGAGTGAGATGTTGCTGTAGGCTTTCCATTTCTATACTCAGTGGATGTCAGGCCCTGAAAAATCTGACCTGGTCTATTGTGGTAGTGTCAGGTGGCATGTAATCGGTGTTATAAATGCTGTCAGTTTTTCTTTTAGCTGAACCATCATTAACAGAGACAGACAAGTCCCTTGCCTCTTTGAAAAAAAAAATATTTAAAAATCAATATACACTCACTAACTGCATAGTAGTGACTGTCAGTAACACAAAAAATCTGATGGTAATGGTTGATTCTTGATTAAGCTTTGATATCCATATGAGAAGTATACTTAGAAAGTTAATGAGGGATATTTTAAAATGTATATCAATTAGGGTGAAAGGTTTTTGGTTCCCATATATGTCAGTTGTTAGACCAGTTCTTACATACTGTTCTTCCCTTTGAACATATCAGTCTCAAATAAAATGCCTGAGAGATTTCAGAGGATTTTCACTAAACAGATATTGAAGGTTAAGCATCGGCACTATTGTAAGAAATTACTCTTTTTTTCATGGAGATGAAGTTAGTACAGAAAAACGTAATCACAAATTTCAAATGTTATAAAAATGAGCTCTTAGCCAGAGCACTGTACGTAGAATATGCACATGATTTGTTGGATATCACTTTCCTCATATTTTAACCACCATTAAGAAGTTTCTTAAGGATTTTTAAAATAGATTGTGGAATGCTCTGCCCATAGACATAAAACTTGCAAGCTTGGCAACCTTTAAAATGTTAACATGAAGACAAGACATCTTGAAGAAAAAGTATATGATCTAGATTTTAATAGTTGCAAACTGTTGAATGGTCTATGATTTAGGCTCAGAGTTTGTTGCTAACAACACTGCATATTGAACTTCAACAGAAATGTTACTTAACTATCTTATTTCCAATTAAACTTCTTATTACATAAAATATTGGTAAAAATGGTGAAAAAAAAGGAAAGTACACCCAAAATAAATCTTCCAAACAAATGCATTAAAACACTCCTGTAACTTTTCTTAGCAAAACATATCCCAAAGGCTAGCTTGAGCTCTTAACTCTTAAAGATTCATAGCTGAATTCCTTAGCTACTCCTTAATCGTCAATCTTCTTCTCCTGTAGAAAAAGGTGAACAAAGGCTGTTGTCGCCATCTATCTAAAGACTAATAATGATTTTTGGGCAAAACAGCTTTGGTTCACCTATATCCTCTGGAGAAGAGGATTTACTACTGAAGATGAAACTGAGTTTCATTGAATTCAGCTATAAATCTCTAGCTATTCATTTGGGACATGTTCAGTTAGTCCTAAATGATCACTGGTTTGGGTAGGATAGACATCCAGATACACAAACCAGTGGGTTCTTCAAGATATTTGTTATCCTTGGCAAAGCATATAACATTTATTTTAATAAAATGTTTGGAGCTATCCATCTCCCATGCACACTTCATGACTGTAATTTCTCCTTATTGACCTATGCAGCTATGCAATTGCAGGCACCGAAAGACTGCAATAAGTAGAAGAAGAGCCCAGAATAGTGGCTATTATCACATACGAGCCAGCAGATTATTCAAACATCCCCCCCCCCCCATGTTATGGAGCAAGCATAATGGAATGTCTCTTACTTTTAAACAGCAGACAGAGCATGGTTCTGCAAACTAGCTATATTCATCAGGATTTTGGTCACTCTTTGGCTGGTTTACTACTCTGCATTACTGGTTACAATACAGGACCCTCTGCCAAATGGCATGCATGTAGGAGAACATCCTAAAATCTGTCTCCCTGTCATGGCAGGCTGGCTCCAGTCCTGCATTTCCATTCACCCTAAGATGGTCTTTTTACCACCAGGATGTAAGCTGACTATGAGTTTCTGTGTTATAGTTAGGGACAAATGAATATATCCTGGCTCTGCATCTGATTTATATCCTTTTAATTACCTTTGCATTGCAGTCATAACAACACTGTCGTACTGTATCAGCAAACAACAAACCAACTTACAATGAGGACAACAAATACATGGAAATACCCCCCAAAACTTTCGGATTAGTTCCAGGCAGACTGACTTCATTTTCCTACTCCATCCTGAAACTTTCAAAATTGTTTTCTGTTAGTGAGGTAGCACTATCACAAGCTGCTGACAAAATGCAAAAGACAACTAGAACAGAAAACAACCATGAAATGCTGATGTTGTTCCAAGCACTACTGATACCTACT
The DNA here is from genome assembly GCF_019279795.1 of Protopterus annectens. NCBI lineage: Eukaryota > Metazoa > Chordata > Ceratodontiformes > Protopteridae > Protopterus > Protopterus annectens. The sequence continues at coordinate 1,659,818,286 of NC_056743.1, forward strand.
GGCAAATTAATGTCTCAGAACAGGAAATACAGAAAAAAAATCCCACATAGCTCATTCCATTATATGCTGGTAGAGTAATACTTACATAGGAGACTGGAGGCATATTCCATTGTTGATCGCATGTTTATTTTTTCTAAGCTGATTTTAGGTAATTTTAAACTCAGAGTGACAATTGTATTCCAAAAGTTGGATGGGTCTGTGGCACAGAGAGATAAGTCCATGACTATGAACAAAATGAAACCAAACCAACTAGCAACCCTGGTGTTGGGGCATCCCAATGTGGCCAAAACTGTCAGTCCCATCCTAGGAGGTTGGAGATGATAAAATCATTTTTCTACTATCTTATTGATAAGATTATATGCAAGAACATGTAGCATAGACCTACAGTTCCTCTATCAGTCAGTGTGCATTCAATGCAGCCATCACTGTTATGTACCAGGGATGACATAGAAGGTATTTATTTCAGTGTATGTACACATCACACTACAGAGACCTCTCTGATTATGACAGCGCTGGAAAACCCAGGTGATTGCTTTGGTGATGATCACTACACAGTTTGCTCTCACTTCCAGTGAGGAAAAGAAAAGGACTTGGCCAGTAGCAGTAGGAGTAAACTCTCAAAATTCTCTGAATATAAAAAAATATATAATTATTTTTCAATGGTAGCAATATAAGTCAGTCTATCACTAGAAACATATGCAGAGGTTCACACTGAAATATATGAACATTATCTTATGCTTTTGACACTGAGCAAGAATTGATGAGAAAGCACAGACTTAAAATATCTGCACTTTTATAATTAAAAATGATACTCATGTGCATAGTAGCAAATGAAGCACAGTGTGGTAAGAACTATAAAAGTCTGTGTGCCACTAAACTCATTTAGTGTAATTCTATTTTGAAATTCTGCTGTGTGATCATCTGTCTTAAATATTTTGCTAAACCCACAGCCACTATCAGTCTCCTCTCATCTCATTGAGTAGTTGATGCAGAGCTTTTATTTTTAATTGCAAAGCCAGATAGAAGAGTTAGTAGCTAAGGTACTGGCCAGGTGAGTTGCAAATTAATTGCCAATGGCCACATGTCCTGCATCTCAGAGGGATTCAGAGCAGTGTATGTGGAGGTAACATCACAGGAGCAAACCCAGTACAGACAGCAAGTAAGTCCAAGTTACATGTTTAAGTAGACAGAGATTGAATATGTACTGACAGATGGAGAAACACAGTCCATTTGCATACATCCTGGTTAACAACAAGCTTGGCTGTGGGGAAGATGCTAAACATTTTACTGTCATGCCTTGCAGTGAGATAGTTTAGACAAACTTGTACAACCGATTCCTAGAACACTATAAAATGTTTGTGTATCAAGTGTTAACTGCATAAAGGAAAACAAATTCCAGAGGGCGAAGTGAGAGATGGGTGAATGGACTGCTGGTAGAAATAAATATGTGTATGTGTCCCCTTCTTCTAGATATTTAAGGTATGCATCTCAGTCTGTATAATGAGAAAGAGTTGCATATTGGGCCTGCCCTTGTTTTGCTGTCTTGTCATTATAGCTGTGCTCTATTACTGATGTCTTTAACCTTCCTCTCTGTTCTAAGGGTGGAGGGTAAGTCTAGGAACTAAAGTTTTCCCAGGCATTTCAACTATTTGCTGTAACACGTCAATACATAGACTGGAAAGTAGGTAGACATTACAGTGTTTATTTTACTGAAGCTTTGCTCAACTTCAGTTAACCTTGAGGATTTTGTCAAGAGAACGTCCAAAAGCACTAGAATGTTCAACATGACTGAAAGACACTGATATCTACTTTCTGCATATCAGATAGTGAATCTCCACTGACATGAAAAATAAGCAGATTTTCTGAAAATAGACATAAATAAGCCTTGCAGCACTGAGTATTTTTATCTCTTGACTACTGTACTGGATCATTTTTTTTTACATTTATTCAGTCTATCCATGAACAGTCTTACATTTTTTATGTGATGAGTGTGTGTCAATGATAACACTACATTTATTCATTCTGATTTTGTAATGTCTATTTCCTTAATAAAATATTTCAACACTTTTTCACAGTGCTGTGAATGTAGGCCATTTCCCAACTGCCAAGCTCTGAAGCAAAAAGGGCAAACAAACAAAAACAATATATTTCATAAAATATCCTTTTTCTAGCACAATCATGCATAACTCAGAACAAATAATGTTTCCTTCCCACTGTTTCTCATCATCTAGCTGTACTTTAATGCTGGCAACTGAAGC